>NW_006922338.1:245687-263178 GCF_000298275.1 Orycteropus afer afer
CCCTCACGTGTGCACACACGCACGCGCGGCAGGGCCCCCGCTCCTCCAGCTGGCACACAGCGAGCATTTCCCTGCCACCAGACACGTGTGCACACGCACACACGCACGTGCACCCTCACGTGTGCACACACGCACACGCGGCAGGGCCCCCGCTCCTCCAGCTGGCACACAGCGAGCATTTCCCTGCCACCAGACACGTGTGCACACGCACACACGCATGTGCACCCTCACGTGTGCACACACGCAC
This sequence comes from Orycteropus afer afer, assembly GCF_000298275.1. Lineage (NCBI taxonomy): Eukaryota > Metazoa > Chordata > Mammalia > Tubulidentata > Orycteropodidae > Orycteropus > Orycteropus afer. The sequence continues at coordinate 245,935 of NW_006922338.1, forward strand.
GCGCGGCAGGGCCCCTGCTCCTCCAGCTGGCACACAGCGAGCATTTCCCTGCCGTCCAGCGTGGCTCGTCTGCTCCAGAGGCGGACTGACACACAACAGCCACGGCCCAGGCCCAGGGCTGGTCTTGACATTGCTGAAGGGTGCGTCGGAAAAGCCCAGGGGACAGAGACCACCTGCGGGTCACAAAGCCTGGAACCTCTGCTGCAGCCTTCACGGAAGACTCCCAGCGACCCGCCAGTTAGGGTGCGGCCCAGGACACCCACAAGGAGGGGACTGCACACGGGCTGACAACTACCAAGGGCTATAAAGTGACAGTGAGAGGCGTGCTGGCAGCCAGGCCACCTCGCCCCCTCGGACACTGGGAGACCGCGCTCCGCGCCCTGCTCTCCTTCAGGGTAACCTGCTAGCAGGCAGCCTCGAGGTGGGAGCACTGTCTTGTTCTAGGTGGAAGGTTGTGATAAACATGGGATCAAGTTACATCTTGTCTTTTAACAACTGCTCGCTCCAGGGTTAAGACAACCAAATGCAGAGACACCACTTCCTCAAGAGACTTCAAGGAGAACAAGAAACACAACATGCCAGAACCCAGCACGTTCTGGGGGAAAGACCACAGAGCAGGCGGCGCTGGGGTTACAAGGCAGACCGGGCGGCCCGGTCTCAGGGCAGGACTTACACGCTGCTGTCGGTGAGGGACAGGGTGTCAGCGTCACTTGACAGGCTCTGCTGCTCACTGTCATTGGCGCTGGTGGCTGGGGCCAGGGCGTAGCCGGAGTTGACATAGTAGGGGTTGACTGGTTCCCGCCAGGATCCATGCCTGCAAACAAGAGGGCGCCTCAGCCAGTGGCCACGGGTGCCACGTTGTCTTAAGTGCTGCTGGAGTTTTAAGATCTTAACAGAAGAACTGAAAATACCAAGACTGCAGCAAAAAGGTGGTGCAGAAGGGACAAGCTCCATGGCCCATGCCCTGCCCGCCTATCCTTCCAGAAGGTTGCTCTGCCGTGACACAGACGCATCAGCCGAGTTCTGCACCTAGACAGCACGCACCCCATCTCCATCCACAAAGGAAGCGTGCCCTCCACGCAGCACTGTCTCTGGCTCTCCAAGCACCTGAGGGCACCACCCGCAGTCGCCCCCTGAGCCTGAGGGCGGCCACAGACAGACCTGGGCTGGGCCACGGCAAAGGCACACAGCCTCCAGTCACCCCTCCCAGGGGCAGCAGCCGCACGCACTCAGAGGGGACCCACCTCCACTTCTGCCCCTTGAGTGGCCAGACGACGACACCAGGCCCTAAGCTGTGAGGTCATGGTCACGGTCACACTGGCAGCCTCTGGGGTCTTCTGGTCACTTTCATTTCCTTTCTGTGTATCTATCTGTACCTTTGGCCCACTTCCAGCGAGCTGCTAACGGCGCTCTCAGTGTTTACAGGAAGTCCAGCTTCCCCACTGCTGATCTCTGTCAGTGTCTTCTGCTAAGACATCACTGTTTCCAACTTGGTTTATGGGGACTGGGATCAAGGAACGTCTTTCATTCCTACAAAGCCAGAATGCCTAGTCTTTTCCTTCACAGCTTTTCTCAATCTTACACGGGCAGTAAAAGAACCTTCTGGATGCCGCTTTCAGCCCCACAGGAAGCAGGCCGCTGTGTATTTAACATGACCCCAGCCCGGGTGCGGGAGGCTCTCCAAGGTTGAGTCCTGGTGACCCCCCGCATGTACACTCAGGTGGTGTACCAGCCAACAACGGCCAGAGACAGGTCCAGTGCCAACGCAGGCCCCGCCCACATGCAGGGCACCGCCCACCTGCAGGGTGCGAGAGGACGGGGCCCGGGCTGGCCAGCCCCACCCCACATGCCCCAAACACGGGCCACACACCTCAGCAGAACTCTCGTGCTGTGGGGCAGCGTCGTCCTCCCGGCTGCACCTCGGAGCTCTGCTCCAGACAGTGTCACTCCAGCGTGTCACAGGAAGTCAGACTGCACTAGATGCAGCGTGAGCCTGGGGGTGACGCACGGCCGTGACTAGACGTCACGTCAGCCCACCCGGGCAGCGTGAGCCTGGGGGTGACGCACGGCCGTGACTAGACGGGCACTTGTTCCTGCAGCTCAGTGAGAGCTGGTACTGCCAGGTCCAGCTGGCGGAGGGCTCTGTGTGAACAGGGACCACCCTTTCTGGGACAGCCCTCAGTGCATGTGCCAACATATGAATGGACACGCACCAAGGACAGATAAGCTCCCGTAAGAGCAAGGGGCCATTCCAGAAGCTACTGTGACAACACCAGGCCGGCTCTCTGGCCAACAGCAGCTGACCCCGCAGAGCCTGGCCCTCGTGCACGTGAGAACACTTGTGCACACCTGCCACCTGCCCTGAGGATGCCGAGGCTGATCCTGCCCACATCTTGGGTGTGTCAGGGAGAATCGAAAGGCAGGCAGAGCAGGGTGTTCAGGTCCCCACAACCTGCCCGGGTGGCGGTCCCCGACCTGCGCGGGTGAAGCTCCCTGCAGGGTGAGGTAATAAGGTTCGGAACCGTCTCTTCCCCGCTCAGCAGGCTTCTCTACCCCGGCCTTGCACACAGATCTGCCTTGTGTTCTGGACCCTATCACTGCAACTTGCAGCGCGGCCTCCTCATGGGCCTCCGGGCCAGCATGCACCCCGCGCTTGCTCCCCCACAAGCAGACACCCAGGGGGCTCACCAGCCCCCAAGGAGACGCACCAAGCAGGCTCTTCCTCAAAGCCACCACCACGGTGAAGGCGTGAAAAGGCAACTCCCAGCCACGCAGGTCACTCGGGAGGGACCTGCAGAGTCGGCACCTGTGCCCTCTGCCAGGGGGTCTCCCCGAGATCTGTGACTCCCCACGCCGGACGTGGGCCTGAGCTGTCAGTAACTCAGACGCCCTCAAGAGGCTCAGTGACACCACCCCACCGGCCCCTCAGGAGCCGTCCGCCGTGCTGAGCCGCGGGAGCCAAGCGGCAGCTATCAGCCAACTTCCACCTGGGAAGCTGGCCCGGCCAGGCTCTCACTGAGCACCAGGGCTTTTCCCTCGAGGGGACTCGGCAGTCACATTCCCACTGGCCCTCGTTAGTTCCCGACCGTCAGACGGGTCTCGAGACGGCTCTGCGCTAGGCAGGGCTGGGCCAGACGCCTCGTGACACCTGCACCATGGCGTCTCGAGGGCAAGCAGCAGCATCGCACTCCCCAGGGCACAAGTGTCAAGGGCTCACTTTGAAGAGTGCCTGGCGACAGGTGGCTGTTAAAGGAGCCTCGCTCCGCCGACTGAGCTTGAGATGCCCACCTGACGAGAAAGCCACGCCACATGGCCTGCACATTTCTGAGCTAACAGGACACCTGGCACAGAGCGGGACAAAGCAGCCACACCTTGGCCCTCACACGGACGTGCTCAGAAGCGGAAGACCTCCCGCACAGCTCCTCCAAGGTAACAGCGGGAGTGTAACGTCCGTCTGCTAGGCGGCCTGTCACAGCCACCACTGCAGGGTCTCCAACCAGACCAGCCAGGGCCCTGCTCAGAGCTGCCGTTGCACACCTGGGGTTCCCGAGGCCACAGTCATGAGCCCCAAGACGGACGGGACCATCTGCTACCTCAGGCTGCGGTTCGTATGTACAAGCAGCTCCACACCGCACCTGGTGGTGTCTGGCACCTGTGACCGCGTGCAGCAAATGACAGGCACTTGGTGCTCTCCCCCTAGACCACGGCTCAGCCAGTGCGGGCAGGCAGGTGCTCCAGCACAGCCCGGACGCCGTGACAGACCTCCAACGCCCGGCAGTCCGGCACAGTCCCCTCAGAGAGAAAACACGCTAGCTTTTCAAACAGCAAATGTAAGACTGCACGGGGTAGCACATCAGACAGAGGCAAAGAGCCACACGGTCACGCAGCACCCTCCCCGGAGCGGGTGACAGGGAAGGTCCTCAAGCCACCAGCCAACATCACACCCAGTGGAGAAAGACCGAGCCCTTGAAACCGGAGCAAGACGAGGTGCCCCTCCCCTTTCTATTCCACACTGTATCCCAAGTCCTTGCCACAGCAACTAGACAAGAAACAAAGGGATGCAAACTAGAAAAGCAGCAGTAAACTCATCCCCGTTCATGGATGATAGCCCTCTACCTAGAAGACCCCTAAGCCCACAAGAAAACGTCTAAAGCTAACACAGGAATTTAGCAAAGCTGCAGGGCACAGGTCAACAAACAAAACTGAGCTGGGTTTCCATACACCAGCAATGAGAAACCTGAAAGGGAAAGCAGAGAAAAAATCTGTAACAACATCTGAGAAAACAAGGTGCCCACAAATAGATCTAACTAGGGACGTGAAGGACTTACTCAACAAACACTGCCGGAAGAGCCGGAAGAAGGCTTAAATGAAGGGAATGAAGCCCCGTGTTCATGGATTTACTGTTAGGATGTCAAAGTGACCACAGAATCAACTCAATCGCCATCAGAATTCCAACAGCTTTCTTAACAGCTCTATAGAAGCTAAAAAGGTGCTGAAAGAGAACAACGGAGGAGGACTCCCACTTGAACTGCCTGAGACCACCTGCCGTGACAGGGAAGGACGGAGAGTCCAGCAACGAGCCCACCCGTTTGTGGCCACCTGGTTTTTGACAAAGGTGCTGAATCCATTTGATGGGAAAAGAAGCATCCTTTCAGTCTACAGTACTGGGAAGACCAGGTTCTCACATGGATACACAAAACAGGACCCTTGACTCACACCACAGACAAAAACAAACACAACACGAAGTAAGGACCTAAACGTGCAAACTGAAAGCCTTCGAAGAACCAGCAGGGGCAATGCTGTCAGGCTCAGCTTTCAACGATGGGTTATCTAATGTAGCAGCAAAAGCGCAAACAGGAAAAGACAAAATAATAAAACTCACTGCTGTCAAGTCAGATCTGACTCACAGTGACCCCTCCTCGGGTTTCTGAGGAGTTATCACTACGGAAGTAGACTGCCCCATCTTCCTTCCGAGAAGTGGCTGGTGGGCTTGAACCTCCAACCTTCTGGTTAGTAGTCAAATGCCTTAGGCACTGCACCACCAAAGTTCCCAAATAAATAAGTAGGGCCTCATAAAAATTAAAAACTTTCTTTCATCAACTCTTTGCCAAAAAAGTGAAAAGACAAGATACCAACTGGAAGAATATCTTCAGAAATGATATAACCAGTAAGAATCCAATAAAGAAATATACATAAAACTCTGACAATATAACAAATGGACAAACAACCCAGTAATGAAATACACAAAGGACCTGAACAGACATTCTACCTGAGAAGACAACCAAATGGCCACCAAACATGGTTTGTACCAGCCCTCAGAGGTACAAACCAAAACCACAACAATATGCCATTTGACTCTCATCAGGTTAAGGTAAAAATAATAATAACGGTAACAATAAATGTCAGCAAAGATGCGGGGAAACTGGAACCATTATCCATTGCTGGTGGGAGTGCAAAATGGTTCAGCTGCTGTGGAGAGCAGTGTGGCGGTTCTTTAAAAAACTAAAAATGGCACTACCACCTGACCCAGCAATTCCACTCGAAATTGGGTATATGCCCAAAAGACTTGAAAGCAGAGATCAAAAAGAGACCTGTCCACCAATGTTCACGGCAGCACTACTCACGACAGCCAAAAGGTGAGAACCACCAAATGGCCACCAGCAGATGACGGACCGAACAAGCGTGCGCACGCACACGGCACAGGACGCAGTCAGCAGGAAGACGAAGACTCGACCCGCCACGGGTGGAGCTGAAGACACTATGCCGAGTGAAACAAGCCAATCACAAAAGGACGGGCTAAGGCACAGAGACCCAAGTTGGTCAGGGTCACCGGGGGTGGGGTGGAGGAAAAGCGGGGCTTGAGGGTGATGGAAAATCACACATATAAGGGCAGGGTTACACCGCAATGACTGGGATTACTGTCAGTAAGCGGTGCACCCGTAAAAAACTGAACTGGCAAGAGCTGTGTGACGCAACTCCTCACACCAATGCCTACGACCAGCCCCGGTAGCTGCTGGGCTGCTCTGCACACCCCATGGGAACTGCCTCGCTGGTTTGGAGGGTTACGGTCACCAGTTCTCTTTCTTTCGTTTGTTTTTTCCCTTTGCAATTCAATAGCTCTCCGTTATTATTATTAACTTTTTATGATGATTTGGATGAAATGTTACAAAGCAGATTCATTTTACACCCAACAGTTCACACACATTGTCTTGTGACACTGGTGACGTCCCCTGCCGTGTCACGGCTCTCCTCCCACGGTCACCTCTTCCCTGTGCCCTTCTCGCCGATGCATTCTGGCCTCCCTCCCTGCCTCACTGTGCACACGCTGCCCTTCTGATCTCCGTGGCTGACTGCCCTAACAGGCGCATCTCCCTGGTGCAGGTGTTCAGCCCGCAGGCCTGTCCATTGTTCGGCAAAAAAAAAAATAGGGTCATGGTTTCAGGGGAGAGGTGTTCCCATCCGAGACCACAGTCCAGCCAACGTGGGCAGGCAGGTGCTCCAGCACAGCCCGGACACCATGACAGGCCTCCAACGTCCAACGGTCCAGGGCAGTCCCACTCATGAAGAAAACACGCCTAGTAACGTGTCTGGTACTCCTGTCCTGCCTCCCAGTTCCCTGCAGTGTCTGCGGTCTGAAAAGCTTGTCAGCAGCCATCCGAGGCACTGCAGTCGGTCTCCACTCACCTGCACCAAGAAAGGAGGCGAGTGAGGAGCGGGAGGAGACTGGAAGGGGTGGCTAACTGCCACGAGACCCGCAACACTGGATGGTGCCTGCCTCCATTACTCAAAAAGGAGAAAGTGCCGGCAGAATTCCCAATCCTCAGGGTCCAGACCTTCCGGAGCCACAGAGGGTGGATGAAGCCATGGAAATAATGCCTCGAGGCAATTAAACCAAATACATGCCCTCCAGGCATCCGAAACCAAACCAGAGTCCAGCTTCACCCGGAAAAAGGTCTGCCTCAGCATCACGCTGTCACTGTGGGGTTCTCTGCCCGTCCTGCCAAGCTGTGTGCAGGCGGAGGCTCAGGGGCATTCAAACCTCGGCCCCACACAACCCACCGCCATGGCCGAGGAAGGCGTTGCTGTGGCGGTGTGATGGGCTACATTAACACTGCTTTACAAGAGGTGCCGAGGGCTGCCCTACCACGACGGTGTACCCGTGGAATTCGCAAAGCTGCCAAAGCCTTAGGCACGTGCCGAGCCCATCTTTGCGTACTTGCAGCCAACTGTGACGAGCCTATGCATGTCCCATTAGTAGAGGCCCTCTGTGCTGCACACCAAGTCAACCTGCTTAAGGTTGGGGACAATGAGAAACCAGGGCAGTGGGGGCCCGTGCAGAGCCGACAGGGAGGACCTCGGAGAGGAGACAGTCACAGTAGTGTGGTTGTCAAAGACCATGGCTAAGAATCTCAGGCCGAGGATGTCATGGAAGAATATTTCAAATGCAAAGAATGAACCAATTAAAAGAGCCGTCTCTTTGGGAGCACAGTGAGCACAGCAAGTTGAGAGACGAGGCCGGACCCTCAGGGGCACTGAGTTGATGTTAATGGCAGAGGGCCAAGTCAGAAAAGGGGTGTGAGGCGGGCTGCAGCACTGGGGGAACGCAGGCGGAGGCCCGAAGCTGCTGGCCTGCTGTAGTCTGCTGTGCGTGCCTCAACGCTGTGCGTGCAGACGCTACTGGGCTGGCCCTCGCCCTGCCGCGGGTATTCTGCAAAAAAGGCACGGGGTGGTCCTCTGACCTCTAACTTCCCGAGGGGCAGAGAGCACTACCCGGCAGCCACAGCCGCAGGCTGAGTCCTGCGAGGCCGAAGTCAGGCCGCCACCCTCCAACCTTCCTACCAACCCTGACGCCAACCGTCCCTCGCACGGCTCTCACTACTTCTGCAGGGCGCAAGAATTCCTTGTGTGGGCTGCACAGAACTCACAGACAATACCACCAGGACAGCCTCCCCTCAGCCACGCCCTCAGCGCCCCTCTTCTTGGCCCTCAGCCTCTTGGCCTGGCCTCTGCCCACTCAGGCAAGTGTTACAAAGCTCTTTCAGACCTGCCGATCGGTGCACCCCACTCAGCCAGCAAGCCTCCTGCCGAGGGCACCCAGCTTTCTCATTTTGTAGGCCACCAAGCCCACTGCCCTGACCAGTGCCGGTCCCTTGGTTCTCCTGCCGCTCTCTCTGCCACCATCTCAGCACACGGACCTCAAGTCCAAGGACACACTCCAGTCCTGGCTTCTCTCTTGAAGGCAGTGAGGTCCCCCTCTTCCACCTCTAGGAGGGTTCACTTTAAGCCTAGTGAAATGACAGAACTGCCCTATCCCCACGTTAGGGTCCCCTATACCTTATCTGCATGGTCCCACCCCACAAGGGTGCGTGTACCTTACCTGCATTACCAACAAGCCTTCCAATCCCTTCGGCGGGCCATGAACACCTCACCTTTGCATGCACCTCACCAAAGACCACGGCTGGAATAGCCACACCTAGTCATTCACTGCATCCTTTTCAACAAAATAAAATTTAAAGGAAAACAAAACTCACGTGGTGGAAACCACCAGAATGTCCCTCAACAGGCCAATGGATAAGAAAACAGTGTCCATGCCCACAATGGAGTATCACACAACGATGAGAAACGAAGCCTGGACGCCTGCCAGCACACGGAAGAACACTGAAAACATCACACGAGTGAAAGGAGCTCGCTGCCAAAGGACAGATACTGCATGATCTCGTTTCTCTGAAACCAGAAGATAACAACTAAAGTGGCCAAGGATGTGGGGAGACTGGAACCCTTATCCATTACTGGTAGGACTGTAAAATGGCACACCACTGTGGAAAATGGTATGGCATTTCCTAAAAGACTAGAAATAGAGCTAGCTACTCTATGACCCACAATCCCGCTCCGGGCACGTGACCTAGACGGCAAACAGAAGTGACACAGAGACACACACAGCTATGTCTGCTGCAGAGTTATTCACGAGGCAAAACATGCAGACAACTAAGTGTCTATCAGCGGGCGAACAGGTCAGCCAAGTGGGGTACACACACACAAGGGGGTAGGTACTACGCAACCCCAAGGAACAGTGCAGAACATGTCATGACATGGACAGCCGGGAGGGTGCAGTGCTAATGAGGGGGGTCAAGCTCACGAGGACAAGAGGACACGAACAGAGCCCATGTTGACTGGTGGCTGCAAGGCAGACCGGGGGTGGGCGCACGCACACTCTGGTTACTCTCGGTGACAGGAAAGCAGTGCCCAATGGGGTGTAAGGACCACGCCCGACCAAAGCAAAGGACGCCACGAAGAAGCGCACGTGAGAGAAGGACGTCTGCGTGAAAGAATATGACACATGCAGTCACCACACAGCAAACACGTGGTCATATGTGTGTGTGTGCAGGCGTACATGTGTGCAGGTAGGTACAAGTGCACATGTCCATGCACACTTACGTACAGAGATGTGTTTGCGCATCTATTCACGGAGGACAGTTACAGGTACCTCTCAGACGTAAACAAACACCTTGTCAGATTGGTTTTCTGGGTTTGAAGACACAGGACCTCAGTCTCACGCGACAACCCAGTCAACTGGCACAATACAGTTCCTGGAGCTCATGTCCCACGTCCCTGTGAGGTGAGCAGCACCTGGGGTCTTCAGAGCCTGCAAACAGCCATCTAAAGACACAGCGACTGGACTCTGCTCGTCAAGAGCAAAAGGGAAAGACGGAGACCAGTGTCGGGAACCCAGTCATGGGGCTCAGAGCCCACACGAGCCCCAGCCTCACCTGCCCTGAGGCCAGAGGCTCTCGGCGGCGCCCAGCGACCACCCCACCAAGCATTCTGGTCTGGACCACAGCACACGGACTCTGACTCTGACAGAAGGGAGTGAAAATGCAGAACAGAACCCGAGCTCTCAAAAAGTCCAGACTTACTGGACCAGTTGAGATTAGAAGGCTCGCTAGACACTAAACTGAAACCCAACTATCTGAGGTCACTTTTCAACAAAGTTACAGGCTGGCTCACAGAACTCAGGCTAGAACCCATGAGCACAGTGTCCCACCGTAAAACCATCCATCTGAGGCCTCGAGGTCAAGAGTTACCCTGAAGCAGAGAGGGCAGCCGAGAGACGGGAGCAATCAGAACCCAACTACAGAGAATCAGGGAAATGGAGCCAACACCAGCGAGCAACATGCCTAGAAATTGTCAGAGAGGAGCCTAATCTGCTGTGTGAACTTTCACAGAAAACACACCAGGATGCTGCTAAAAAGAAGCACGTATCTGTCCTTGTCAGCTGCCGTCAAACTGGTGCCCACTCCCAGCGAACGAGACACGGCCCCATCCTGCTCCCCCTCACAGTCGCTGCCGAGTCTGAACCTGCTCTTACAGCCCAGGTCGATCCCTCTCATTGTGGGTCCCCCTCGTTTTCACTGATCGAGCACCACGTCCTCACGCAGGGACTGGTCCCTGCTGATCACATGTCAGAAGCATGAGAGACAGCCTCACCATCCGTGCTCCCAGGGAGCACCCCAGCTGCACTTCTTCCAACACGCGTTTGTTCCGGCGGCAGTCCACGGTGTAATCAATATTCTTCACCAACACCAGGAACACACACATACGTACGTGTGTGTGTGTGTCCATCACACACTATTTTTATTTTACAAAATCAAAGTCACGAGGATGTGTTTACAGTACATCATGTCAAAACAACGCAAGGCTCCCAAAGTGCACACAGTAGGACAGCCACCAGAACTACTTTCTCACTGATGCAGAACCCCAGGGTCTTGTTCAAATGTACACTCTGATTCAGTGTCTCTGGGGTGGAAAGGAATATTCCCAGCAGGGGGCTGGACTGGAGTGAACCAGTTGGAAGCAGTTAAATAGTTACGAAACACCTATAATGAGGACGGTACAAGACCAGCAGGAGTCAGGTGGTGCCGTAAGGAACCCCAGGTGCCTCATCCAGAGTCACACCCACCTGCCTCTCCCCTCCCTTTGCCAGCGCCTTTGGGACCTCCTGTGAAGACAGTCCATTTTTCTCCCAGGGGCCCCACTCAGCGTAAGCCCAGCAGCACAGCACTGGCCAACAGCCTGCTGGGACAGGCAGTACACAGCCGGACATGCCGTCCCCACCAAGCAGCAGCACACACAGGTCCTCTCTCCACGGCTGCGGCAAGTGCTTCTGCACCAGGAAGTTCAGAGCCGCCGTCAACACAGGGCTACCTGAGAACAGGCTGGCCACTGGGGCACGGTCAAGAGAGAACCACAGGAGAGAGGCTGGGTCACACCATGCCTGAAGCTGGCTGTCTCTGACCTCCATTCATAGGTGCTGATCAGCCCCCTCTCTGCTTATGCCACCTCACCTGTGTTCTATTTGACACCCCTTACATGACGAGCAGGAAGTGGCCACACCACAATCATCCGTGGGAGGCACCAGCTGGGCCACCACACCTGTCAGTGCCAACAATGACCTTCAAACCACGAAACAAGCCAGAGTCACAGACAAGACTCCCAACACCAGGCCCCTGGGCCCCAGCACCCTCAGATAGGCAGGTGGACCAGAACACGCTCAGTCCTCAGCCAGATACCGTCAGTTGAAGCCAGTCCGTTTTCTCAACTTGACAGCAAGGTTGCTTGTAAGTGACAGAAAAAAACAGAGTCACTGCTTGTGATTGAGACTCTGGTGGGCAAGGAGGAGTGATCAAGAATGTCCAAAACTAGATAATGGAATTGGTCTCAATTTTCTTTCCCTGCAGCCCAGGCTTCAAGTTTAATCCTATCTAATCACACGCACAAACTCATGGGTTTGAGAAACTGTGTCACTCTCCCTGCACTTAGCAGGCTAGCTTGCTGGCATTTTCTGTGCCCAGGAGCTAAATTAAGAGCTGAGCTGAGGACAACGAGCAGAGGGGCCAGGAGCCTACCCCAAGCAGCCTATCTGGAGTCACACCACCTACACTGAGCCTGCCTCACCTCACGGGGTCTGACCCTGTGATTGCAAGCAAGGAGCCAGTGTCCCTGTCACACAAAGCATGGAGGCCCAGGCCTGCAATGACTTCACAGTAACACTTGGAGTTGGGTCACCTGCATTCAGGCACCCCGGTGTCACCGCCATAGGAGAATGAGTGGGACACAGAGGCACCTGCCGCACCTGCCACTGACTGACAGGCCCTCCAGCAACCACAGGAAGTTGACAAAGGGAACAGAATTTGGAAGCTGCTCCCAGCGCTGCCCCCACCCTGCAGACCCTGCCATAAGGAATCCAGAACCATCACTGGGCCGCCCTGCCACAGTGCCACATCTAGGGCCTGGGACAAAAGTACAGTATCCTAGAACTGCAGCTGCCACCGTGAGAAATTTCTCCAGCCCACAGAAGCCTCCACACTGCCACTGTGCAGCCACTAGAAAGACCCCCATAACGACCAACAACCCAGCAAGGGCTGTACCCGCCAATGGCCACTCCCTCCTACACTGAACCACAGGGGCTTGGTCTCACTGCAGCTTGCAGTCCCCATCTCTGCTGCCAGCTAAAGCTGAAACGGCATTATGATGCCTAAGAACACCAACGTCTCTAACGACTTACAAAACCAACAATCTTAACCCAAAAACCCAACTCGCTGCTGTCAAATCCATTCCAACTCACAGCAACCCTCTACAACTGTCCCATAGGGCTTCCAAGACTGTCAGTCTTTATGGAAGCAGAATGCCTTATCTTTCTTCCACGGAGCAGTTCGTGGGTTCATACCGCCACCGTTTGGTCATCAGCCGAATGCTTTAACCACTGTGCCACCAGAGCTCCTTCCATGAATCTTAGTCTGTAACGAGAGCACCCGCAACACCACAGGTTTTAAATGCGTTTACCGACACATGCAGAGGTCAACCAACAGGGACTAAGGTCCACCGACACAGCAGGGCTGTGCTCAGTCTGAGGTACAGCCCCAGCCGCAGGGCTGAGCAGAGCAGGCAGGCCCCGGCCGACTCACCTGAGCTCCCTGCCTTCACTGCTCCGCCGGCCCGCAGAGGTGCGCTGGGCAGCCGTCTCCATGAGCAGCTTCTGGGTGAGCCTGCTGGAGGGGGCAGCACCCCTGCCGTCCTCATCCTCCACGTCCGGGCCACATGTCCACTCCTCGTCCTCGTTCAGGGTGGGCAGGTACCCAGACACGCCCTTCCCTGCCCCTGACCCCGAGCTCTGGTCACTGCAGACCTTGGGGCTCTCAGCACCTGTCCGCGTGTATTCCAGGTAAATGTCAGACTTGAGGAAGGACGGGTAGGTGTTCTCCTCCATGGCGGACTGGACCTCCGTCTGGGCCTGGTCGAAGGTGGCAGGGTCGACCTGCTGCCGCATGATGCAGCCCTTGATGAAGCTCTTGGTGGCCGGCTTCGTCTGCCGGCACACGATCCCATTGCTGTCCAGGATGTACTTCCGGTAGATGGCCTTGGCCAGCTTCAGCCGCTTCTCCTCGTTGGAGTCGCAGGGCTCCAGCTTCCGGAAGCCGCTGCAGGCGAACCAGAAGTCCAGCAGGTCAGCACAGTCCTCCTGCTTCAGGAAGGCCCTGAACAGGTGTATGCCGTCCTGGTCGTCCAGCAGGGAATGCAGTGACTCGGCCCACTTCAGGTACGGGGGTGTGGGCGAGGCACTGCCTTCAGGCTCGTAGCCCAGGTCCAGGTCAGAGCGCCGGGGGGTGGCTGTCGACGTCTCCCCTTTCCCTGAGCAGAAGCCGTGGCTGACTGGCCTCGGGTCGCTGGGCGCCAGCTCTCCCTCTTCACCTGGCACGGGGGGCCTGGGCGCATCTTCCGTGAAGCTCGCGCCGAGGTCCAGCGGGAACCCCTGCTCTGGGACATTCATCGTGGGCTGTGTGTGTCAGCGTGCGGCGTGCCACACCTGAAGCATCAGCACTGCGTGTCCCAGGGCTCAGTCTGTCCTGTTGAAACCATCAGAGGACAAGGATTAGGAGAGGTGGGGCCACGGACAGGCAGCCACAGAGGAGTTCTCAGACGAGACCTGGTGGCGACACGCCCCACCCCAAAGCTTAAACACACAACAGAGACACAATTTGGCCACAGCTCTGCTTGTCACCAAACAGCTTCAGGAAACCCTCATGGCTACAGAAGCATCTCTTGCTACTGGAAGCAGACCCCTGAGCAGAGCAGCCCCCCTCGAGGGTCCTCCTGGGAGGGACCCACCGCTGCTGATCTGATGAAGATGGAGCTTCAGAGTTGACCAGCGGCATAAACCAGGGCAAGGCCTCGCCTGACAGCAGGCCCCACCCACGAGAGGAGGAGGGTCCCTGCCTGCCGTGGGCTGAGACACTCACTGAAGGGACACTGCTCTGCCGCCCGTGGGCAGCTGGTCTTCACTCAATTCGTCAAGTCCCACCTTCTGTAGGCCTGTTTTCTGTCCACCCCACCGTTCCCTTTACACTCACACAACACACAACGTAACACACTGCCTGCTGTTCCCCTAACTCGAAGCTCACACAGAGAGCCATGACTGGGGGGGTCACCTCCAGGGCCACTGACCGAGTAACTGGAGCACAGCCCCAGGAGCCCAGCCATTGAGCATCAGTGTGAGGAAGCATCTGACGGCAGGTGACTATGGAACTGGGAAGGCACCAGGAAAACATCAAATCCACATACAGTCCCACGTTCCAGCTGAGGAAATACACATGACCGCTTTCTATCAGGTGAAGACCAGACCCCACCCCTACAAAGGTCATGGACTTGAAGGTCTGGCTACTGGTATTGCCCCAAGTGGGTGTGGGTACGGAGGCCAGACCGTCCTGACACAAGGCTCACACAAACACTCTGCCTGGTCCTCAGGCCCCTGCCACATCCTCCAGGCGCCCACCACCACTCCTGGTGTCCTCATCCTCGCCCAACCAGCACTGGGTCCCACCACACGTGAGGCAAGTGGTCCCACCACACGTGTGCTGCAGGGCAGGCTCTGCAGGTTAGGGTGGTCCCACCACACGTGTGCTGGAGGGCAGGCTGCAGGGGTTGGGGTGAGCAAAGTAAAACTCGCCGAACAGGTGTGGTCCAAGATGTGGCCTTCCAAGGCCTGAGGCCCAGACTGCAGGGCCCTGCTTTCACCTGCTAACAGCTGCTGGGGGTCAGACACAAGGCATGTTGGGAGACCTTTCTGCTGTGAAGGGATTGCCTGCTGGTTCTAGTCAAGGCTGTGGCTAAGGTTTCCCACTGCTCACGGCCATGTTGCCATGAAGTCACTGTCCCTCAGCCCTGACAGTGAGCCCCTCCTGTGTCTGCAGCTCTGCACCCACTCACCGTGACGTGTCCCTGGGACCCTAGCAATGCACGTGCCATGAGAAGGAACCAGGTCATCAGACGTGAAAAGCCACTTACTAAACAATGTGTTAGTGGGGCTTCATTACAGAGCACTCTCTCCCGCTCTCAAGGGGCTGTCTTCTGGGTGGGGTGGTAGGATCAGCCGAGGGAACTGCACTCGGCCAGCCCCACGTGCTCGCTGCACCTAGCACAGGACCTCGCAACACATGGGCACCGAGAAATATCAAAGTCACTGACAGAGAGAAGCACATCTCGTCCCAGATGCCAAACGTTAGCTCTCTCAGGTGCTGATCCAGTTGCCACAGACACAGCAACCAATAACCTTTTACCACAAAACTGCCGATGTCCTTCAAGACCGACATTTCAATTTATGCGTGAGCCACATCCACCCTAATCATGTTAGACTAGTTTCACAGCATGAAAGATACATCTCCTATCACTGCCATCTGTTTTTGGCTGTGCACCGGTGTTCCCTGGAGCATGCAGACGACCCAACAGAGGACTGCCGGCAGGAAACCTGCTCCTGGGCTCTCCATCGCGGGCTCAGAAGCACGGGGACTGCTGGCTGTGAGCACAGGTACACAGCCTGCATGTTTGCACGCAGGTAAACAGCTTTGCTGAAACAAGGCCGGAGCCCAATGCCCAAACACGGACTCAGGCCCACGGCCTGAAACTGTCAACAAAGTAAGGCCGTAAAAGGAACCGATAAACCTGACGCGGTTTTCATCCCTTCTTGTTGCACCCAGCACACCCCCAGACCATGGCAGCATGTTTCGCCTCAAGTAACTGAATTGCTACACTTGTTTCTAGGTAGGAAGCAGAGAGAAGGCAGATTTTACCCAAACAGAACCTCTGGTGGTCAGATGTAGGCGTGAGCCCTCCTCCAAATCACAGCCTACTGAGATGAACCTTGGAAAGACCCAAGACACCCCCACCCCGTGAGGCAAAAGGAGGGGCCGGTGTGCACCCATCATAAATGACCTTAGGGCTGGGCTTGGAAACCCCAGAGGACTGCTGCACCTTCCCTACTAGCCTCGGTGACAAGCTCAAAGTTTTGATGCCTCAGTTGCACAGCTCTGGTTTCACAGGGGCTGAGTTTCTAAGTGTGGGGAGGGGGCAGAAGTGAAGACATACGACAGAGACCTAGTCTTGGGCAGCAAAGTGGCAAAGACTGTGGGTGGGAGTCAGAAGAAACCAAACCCTAGCACCGCTGCCACAGAAAGGCAGGGCCTGTTTGAGCTTTGCGAGTCTGCATTTAAGGAGCCCTGGTGGCACAGTGATCAAAGCACTGTGCTGCTAACCGAGAAGTCAGCCGTTTGAAACCCCCAGCAGCCCCGCAGGAGAATGATAAGGCAGTCTGCTTCTGTAAAGATTTACAGCCCCGGAAACCACTATGGGGCTGTTCCACTCTGTCCAACTGGACCACCAAAATCCAAAACCCACTGCCATGGAATCAACGCCAACTCATAGCAACCCTATAGGACAGAGTGGAACTGCCCATAGTGTTTCCAACGATGTAAATCTTTACAGAAGCAGACTGCCTCATCGGTGTCCCACAGAGCAGCTGGTGGGCTGGAACTGCAGACCTTCTGGTTACCAGCTCAAAGCTTTACCCGGCACCAAGACCAACTTCTGCCGGGGGGTGATGGGGACAGAGCTCGTCTCCAGAACCTCTGCATCTCACCCACACCCTGAAACCTGCCTCAGGCTCGTGGACCCCGCTCCCACCCCGCAGCACGCAAACACACCCTGCACAGAACTGGATCCCCTGCAGGGAGCACCCTGGGAACGTGGGGTCTTCCTCACACCTTCCCACACACCTAGACCAGGGGCCTGCCCTTTGCACCCCCAGGCCCGCACTCGGCCCTCTTCCCGCGCCCCAAGGGCTGCCTGGGCCCCGAACCTGCCCCGCACAGCCCCGAGCCCCTGACCTCCGGCCCCGGCCCGCACGCCCTGCAGCCC
>NW_006922338.1:263596-288596 GCF_000298275.1 Orycteropus afer afer
GCCCGAGCCCAGAGCGCCGAAGCCCAGGCCCGAGCGCCCCCGCCGGCGCCGTCCGGAAGTGCGGGGGCGTGGCCGGGGCGTGGGGGGCAGGCTGAGAACGTGGGGCGGGGCCTGGCGTAGGGGCGGGGCCAGGAGCTCCCGAAGGCGCTGGAGGGAGGGGATGGGACGGAAGGGCGTGAGGTGGGGCTGAGTTATGGGCGGGGCCAAGAGCGCGAGAAGAAGCCAGGGCGTGGGGGCGGGCCGAGAGCGTGGGGCGGGGCCGAGCGTGTGGGCGGGGCTAGGAACGCCCGAGGGAATTGAAGGAAGGGGATGGGACGGAGGGCGTGGGGCGGGGCTGCGCTATGGGGCGGGGCCAAGAGCGCCAGACGCAGCCAGGGCGTAGGGGCGGACCGAGAGCGCCGGGCGAAGCTAGAGATTGGGGTGGGACCTTAAGCGAGGAGGCAGGGCCTAGTGAGGGGCTGGCCATGGCCGAGGCACGGTCCCGGGAGGGACGGTGCCGGGCTGCTCCTAGGCTTTGGCGTCGGCAGGGTGGTTTGTGAGGTAGATGCCACTGAAGGTCCCTGAAGGACTACCAGGAAGACCTGGGCAGGTGGGATGTGGGGACTGCGGGCCACGCCGGATCTCCCATACTGTTCTGCCATTGACACGACTGATGGCAGCCCCAGGGATCGACCGGACCAGGGCTTCCTGGATCAGCGACCACGGCCGCTGGGGTCACTAGTGAGGTTGGCAGCCTGGGCCCACACGGGCCCTGGAGAGGAGACATCCCCAGTCCGCCGCCTGGTTGGGACACAGGTCCAGTGGCTGGGGGCTGAGCTTCCTGGTGCTGTCCAACCCCTCATCTCCCCATCCTCTGTCCCTTGACCCCCAGCCAGCCAGGATCCAGAGGAGGTGGTCTGGGGCTCTGCCCTCCCATGGTCGCCAGGCCTTCGGAAGTTGGACAGGGCCAGGCACTTGATAAGTGTTGCTGTCACTGGGCAGGGGCTGCTACAACACCAAAGGACTGTGCACTGCCATTGGTCAAGGCCTCTACCATCCAGTTTCTGGAGGCTGGACACCCGCCTCGATTTCTCCAGGCACCAGGCAGGGGCTTCCTGGTTGGCCTCAGGAGTTAGGGTGGTCCCACCACACGTGTGCTGTGTCCCCCATCAGCCACTTCTGGCACCCTTGCTCGGTCTGAGTCTGCAGAGGCTGGCTGGCTGTCTCAGGGACAGGCCTCACAGCCCCAGGCCCCCAAGGACACCAGCTCTGGCCAGCTCAGGAGCCTCACTCAGGCCTCAGCCCACTGTCAGCACCTCCCTAGGGAAAGGATGTGGGCACCAAGTGTAACAGTTGTGGCATCCCCCCACCCCTTCTCAGAGCCAGTATCAGGCCTGCTACTTCCCTGGATTCTCCCAGCAGCCCCAGAGGAAGCTGTACCCCATTTCATAGCCAAGGAGGTTGCAGCCTGGACCAATTAGGGACCTCTCACCACATCCTGGATCAGGGATCCTCAACACCCCACCCTCCCCAGCAGCCATCACCTAGGCCGTCCCTACTAGCCCCTCAGGTCTCCCTGGTCAACCCTAGTGGTCTCTCCCCCATACCAGTCTCCCTTTAATGTGTCTGGTTACTTGCCCACCCCCATGCTTCCACCCATGCTGTCCCCCAAGTTCCCCCAGGGCACCTCATCTTCTGGACAGTATTCAGACTTGGCTGCCCATCTCCCTTATCCTTCACAACTCCCAACAGGCAAAAGTCCTGGCGTGGGGCACCCTGAGCCCCACCTCCCACCCAGCTGCCCCACTGCGGCGCTTGCCCTGGGTAAGCACTGGGGAAGGAGGGGAACTGGGGAAGGTCGCAGCCTCCTGAAGGCCCAGGCCACCTCCAGAGGCCATCTCTACCCCTCAAGGCAGTGGGAGCAGGGGCTGCACTGCTGAGCTGACAGTGGACGACCCAGGCCTCCAGTGCAGGCTACAGGAGACCCCTGTGCACCCTCCCCTGCTCTGTCCGGCCTCAGAACTTCGGAGGAGACAAGTGCGACCTTCACGGCAAAGCAGAGTCTCGTGGGGGGAGGTGACCCTGGTGGGCTGGACAGACAGCAGGCCCTCCCAGACACTGGCCCTGCCCGCTCCCAGACAAGGGCCCCGGAGCTTGCCTTGGATCTGCAGAACTGCCCCCGCGGCCAGGCCAGACTTTCGGGGCTTCGTCCATGCCCGTCTTCCTCCTGGCCCAGGGCAGCGGGTTTCCCCAAGCCCTGGGACCAGAACAGGGCCCTTGGGCCTCCAGCTCCTGGGGGCCTCCAGCCTGCAGGGACAAGAAGGGGATCAGAAAGCCTGGGGGAGGCAGCAGCCCCCACTAAGGGGATGATGGCTGTGGGTTGGGGGGATCAGGCCTCACGGCACTGGCCAGGGGTGGTGGGGCAGAGGGAGTGAACTCACAAAACACCCCCACCAGGAGCCAGACCAGGGAGGCCACAAGGAAGGCTGTGGAGAGAGGAAGCAGGGTGACTTGGGCAGGGTGCTGAGACCAGGCTGGAGGTGTGGGGCCAGAGCACCCCGCATGCAGAGCTGCAGTGCTTTCGAGACAAACACCCCATTCACCACGAGCACCTTAACACTGCAGGCTTCAGCAGGGAGACCTGAGCACCATTCAGCCAGGCTATCCAGGAACCGCACGGAAAACAAGAGCAGAAATGAAGCTGAGTGTAAAAGGAAAACTCAAAGAAAGCACACCTCGAAGTCTTGAGGGTGTCGGTCCCACTCATCTGTGGACACATACTTAGACAGTGGTCCAAAGGGAGAAGATGGGGTGGCCAAGATGAATGTGGATGAGGCTGGAAACTGGCCACCACCAAAGTCCAGGAGGAGGCAACTGCCCGGACGGAGCACCAGGGGCCAGATGGCCATGGCTGATGGCCGATCTACCACGTACTGTCCACATCTCCTTGGTTTTCATGGAGGGGAAGGGATTTTCTGTCAGCCCCCTGGTCTCTCTCTTCACCCCCACCCCATATGCTGAGGTCACCGCTGTGTGTGTGTGTGCATATGCACACACACTCTGGGGGTGCCCTGTGGGGGGACAGAGGCCTGGGCCCACTCCTGACTCATCAGAGGTACAGCCCCAGCCATGAGCCTCCAGGCTCCGTCTCTCCATCACCGAGTCTCTTGATTCCATTGGTTCTGAGCTCAGCGAGGGGAGGGGGCACCATAAGTGACATCTATTGTGCCCCCACCCACTGCAGACATATGCTTAGTATATATATCATCAAGGAGAAAACCTCCCAAAACTGCACAGGAACAGGCCAGGTGCCCACCAACAGATGACTGCATAGACGAAGTCTGGAATACTATGCAGCCATGAAAAGGAATGGATCCCACAGCATGGGTGAACCTAGAAAACATGGTGCCCAGGGAAAGAAGCCAGTCACATAAGAGCACATAGTATAGAGTCTGTTCACGTGAGAGGTTCACAGTATGCAAACCCACACAGACAGAAAGCAGATTAGTGGTTGCCAGGGGCTAGGCAGAGGCTGAATGAGGAGTGACTGCTAATGGCTACAGGGCTTCCTTTTGGGGTGGTGAGAATGTTCTGCAAATAGACGTGATGGCTGCTCAACACGGTTTAATAACCAATGATACAGGAGCTCTGGTGGCGTAGTTCCTAAGGCTTGACTGCTAACCAGAAGGCTGGTGGTTCAAACTCACCAGCCACTCCTCGGAAAGAAGGTTGGGCAATCCACTTCCATAGTGATGCCGCTTCAGAAACCCAAGGAGGGGTCGCTATGAGTAGGGTCCAACTCAACGGCACATTAACAACAACAACATAGTTATATTGTATTATATAAATACGATAAATAATCATATTTAATATACACTTAAATATGCATGATCGATTTTAGGTTATGCATATTTTAACATGATATATATATATATATATATATTTTTTTTTTTTTTTTTTTTAACAGAACACACAAGTTCCCTGTTCTTGTGAAAATAGAAAATTTGTCTATAAAGGCCAGAAGATGAAGACCACACACCCCCCAGCACTGATGCTGGCTATTGCTGGAGGCTGGCTGTGGGCAGGCTCTATCATTGTGCGTAAATGAACTAACAGCCTACGAGAATCCTGTGTTACCTCTGCAATCGTGTGGAAATGCAAGGAGTGACATCTTCCTGCCAACGATCGACAGCACCAGTCAACCATTGGTGGGAGACGGCAGCAAAGGTAGGCCCTGTAGGGTGGGGGTGTTGGGCTGGCCGGTGGGTTCCAGGCCTGGGATCATGGAGAAAGTGACCTTCCTGAGGGGTGCACCCCCTTGGACCCCCAGCCCACCTTGGCCCTGACCTGCCTCCACACCTGCTCCTGCCCCTCATCCTCCTGTCCCTAGCTCCCCTCACCCTTCATGCCTGACAGGCAGGTCTGTCTACCTACCTGGCATTTGGATTGCCCTCAACACTGGTGTGACTCTCCCAGCAACCCCAGAGGTTACAGCGGATGCTACTGCTCCCCAACACCTCAAATGTCCCCACTCCAGCTGGTAGGTGAAGCTTTGTGTATGACCCGCCACCTGACCCCACCTTGCAGCTGAGGTTTCTGCTCCCATAACCTGGTGCCAGCCACATTTGGGGCATGTCCCACCTCACCTTACCCCCCTTTCATAAGGACAAGGGCCACCAGAGAGGGGCTGGCAGCAAGGCCTGAGGCCACTGCTGGCATTGATGCCACTATGGTCACTCTGGTTGAGTCCAGGACAGGAACCTACAGGCCCCACACCTGCACCCTCATGGGTCACACCTAACCAGGTCAGCCAGCCAGGCTACACTCATTCCTGGGCAGGTGAGCTTCCCAATCACTGCCACCCATGTCTCCTGCACAGACAGCCCACCCAGCAGACCTGACACAGACCAGGTTCCTGCTGGAGTCCAGGAGCCCAGGGGTGGATCCCAAGGCCAAGAGAAAAGCAATGCCAGGTGGGGGCCAGGTAGGGGATAGCCCAGTGGGGAGCTCAGCCAGGTATCTGGGGCTCTCCCAGGCAGGAACTCGGCCAGGTATTGGGGGCTCAGCCAGGTAGGGATTTAGCCAGGGCTCAGCAGCTCAGAGAGTCTACCAGGTGGCCTCCACACCCCAAGAGGTGCAGCAAGGACACCTTCCTGCCATGATTGTTTTGCAGACTTCTGGCCCCAGGGATGTTTCTGGGGGTCCAGAAGCCAGGCAGGGCAGGTGCCTGGAGAAGGTGAAGCAGTGCCTGAGGTAGGCATGAAGGGTTCAAGGTCTTGGTCAGCCCGCCTTCCACTGGGCACTGGAGGCCTTTAGTGGGGGAGCAGGCTAGCGTGGGGACCTTGGGGACATCAGCAGTTGGTGCAGGCAGGACCTCTTTGAATCAGAGTGTCCTTCTTGGTGAAGAGAGGGTCCTGGCCCACCTCTGCTGCCTCTGAGGCAGTGGGAATTCCTAGAATGGGGAAAGTGGCCCCTGCTGGTCTCAAGGTCTCTTCTGGGGGTTGTGGCCCAGGGTAGCAGGCTCTGCCCCTCAGGGCTCTGATCAAGTGTCTCAGAGACCAGCAGAGGGGGTCCCACCACCTCAGGGGAGGTGGTAGAGCAGAAGTAGCCATGTGCCCCCGGAGCCTGCCTTCCCAGCAGCTTCAGGCCACTTCCCTTCTCCTCTCCTCACACCAGCTCCCCTGCCACTCTGACCCCTAGCCGGCCAACTCCCACCTCCACGCTGCCTCTGCCCTTGCTGTCCCTCATTCCTGGTCCAGGTGGCCTCTGTCCTGTGGGCCTCTCCAGGTGTTCAAGGGACTCTCATGGCCCTGTCTTGGGTATCAGTTCTCCTCTCTGACTGAGCTGTACAGCCCAGGGTGCCCCAAGGGCCGCCCCAAGAGCTGGCTGCAGGGCCGCAGATGGCTCTGGCCACCGCCTGCACTCCCCCACCCCCGCCTGCCACCCTCGCTGTCCTTCGATGTCTCTCTCAGCTGCTTAGGAGCCTGTGGTCCCTGCAGCGAAGCCCTGGGCACGTGATTACTGTGCAGAGTCCCAGCCCCTTTGTCGCGGTGGAATCTGTCGGCGAACAAAGCGCACTGGATTAGCCACAGTGGATTAAAAGGCTTGCTTCACAGAGTTCACCTAATAACCTAACAATTCGTTGACGAGGCTTTGAACTCGAGGACGAACTTGCTGGACCATCTGGCAGCCGAGTTGACTGTGAGCAGCCTCCCCCATCCCCACATCCAGGCATGTCCCATCCACCCTGGCAGAGAGCCATCGGCAAGGACAGCAGGTTGGGGGGGTCATGGTCCTGGCCTTCCCATCCCTGCTCAGCCCTGCCAGGCTCGTCCACACACGTCACACACAGCAACAAGGACACAAGCAAATGGAAGATGGCTGTGGTGGGCAAGGATGTGCCAGGTGCCACCACCCATGGCATGCTCCTGCTTGCACATATGCATGTACACGCATGTGTACACAGACAACCACACATGTGCACACAAGCATACATGCATGCACACACAGAGTGCACACACAGAAGCACACATGTTCACACACAAGCATACACACATGCACATGCACACACGCAGAGTGCATGAATGCACAGATGCACACGTGCACACACGTACACATTGCATGGATGCACATGTGTGCACACACATGTGCACAGACATGCACAGACATCCCCTCTTTGATCGCCAGCAGGCTCCATCCACATGCTCCGTGGGCCCGAGCAGGCCGGCCTCTGACTGTGTTTGGTGCTTCGATTTGGACTGGCTGCTCCCCGGCCCGGGTGGACCGCTTTTTCCTTTTTGCCCCTCTTTTTGTTTTATTTTTTTTCCCCCATCGAAAAAACACTCTTGAAACCAAACTGACTCTACAATGGCTTGCCGCCTCACTTGGGAGTGGTGGCCGGGAAAGGGCTGGGTGGCCGGTCGGGGGTCTTTGATGCCGCCTCCTTGTGAAATTTGACGTGAAAGGCCTACAAGGGCGACTTTGGGGGCCGTGGCGCAGTGGGATTCGTGCCGCCACTTCTTGTCACTGCCGCCTTTGTCTCTCGTCCCACAACCCTTCCTCAGGACGTTTGAGGAAAGGGTCCAGGGTGAAGGTGCAGGTGTGTGTGTGTGCGTGTGGGGTGGGCATGGAGGCCAGGGCAGCCAAGGGCAGGGCCGCGGCTCTAAGAACAATGGGCAACGGGGGGGCATCCACCTATTCACCGCCCACCTGCCTGTCCATCCATCTGTCCATCTGCCCACCACCAGCTTACCTCACCTGCCTGGGTCCATGTGCCCGCTCGCGCCCGTCCCTCCCGCTGTCCGCCATGACGGGCCCGGCCAGCCGCGCGCTCACAGCCACTCCAGGAAGCGGGCGGCTCGTGGCCACTGCGTGGCTGGAGGAAGAAGTGTGACTCTGGGCTGCAGCTCCAGCTCCCGCACCGATTGGCTGAGGCAGGGACCAGATGACGGGCCTCAGAACCCTATGGTAGCCATGGCAACCAGCCCCTTTAGACACCGCCACCCCCGAGCCACTCCTGACTGCCAAGGGAGCAGGCAGCACCGCTGGTGGGCCCACACCAGGGTCCCCTCAGAGGGGTGAGTGGCATGGCTGTGTGGCAGCCCCCGCACCAGCTGTTGAATGTCTGCGTGTGGTGGCTTGTTTTTGTATGCACCCCATGTGGGGTCCCTGTCTTTCCTGGTAGGCCAGTCCAGCTCTGCCTGAACCCCCAGGGTAGATAAGGAGCAGTGGCCCCCAGCCCTTCTGCAACTCCTACTGAGAGGAGGACTGCAGGTCAGGCTTGCCCCAGGGTCTGAGACCAGGCCCAGGTTTGAGCAAGGCAGTGGGAAGAAGGGAATGGAGAAATCTCAGGTGAGCAGAGTCAAGCACTGGCGGCCTCAGACCCCAAAAGACCCCTTGCCATACTCCTACCAGCCACCACCTGTGACACAGACGTGAGCCCCCAGTGCAGCCCAGCCCCCCGCCTCATCTCCCCACTCTGGCAGGCCTCATGCCCTGTGACTACCAGGTGTGCCCCATGACCATGGTCCTGATCTTTTCTGTTCTGCCCTGTAACCCACCTGCAGCCCAGACACTGGCTTCTCAGCGAGGCTCTGGGGTCTTCACTCCCTGGACCGTGGTGTGGGCCGTGGAGCATCTCTGGAGTCCACGTCTGTCTAAATACCTCCAGAGGCAGCAGCCTGGGTCCGCACGAAGGCAGCACCCCACTTCCTGACCCTGGCCCAGCTACACCTGCCAGATTGACAGGTGAATACGGCAGCAGGACTGCAAGGCAGCAGGCATGAGTGTGGGGGGGGGAGCGCGTCAGGGACAAGGGGGTAGGTGGAGAGAAGCCCACGGCAGGAGAAGCATGGACGCAGACGCATGAGGTCACACATTCTGGGGAGTGCGTTCAGGCAAGGCAGGGGGCCTGGCTCAGAGCCACAGGACACAGCTGCTTGGCTGGCCCCTGGGCTCACCTCCAGACCTCTTCATGCAGCCCTGGGCCACCCTGTCATGAAACACAGCAGGGTCAGAAGGGTGAGCCCCCAGTCCCTGGCTAGCGCCAGCAGGACTTATACCAGGGCAGGGTATGAGGGAGCCCAGGGAGGAGGATCTGGGGGTGCAGGCCCATTCTGGGGTGTCAAGAGGAGAGGAGTGGTGTGGGGCCAGCTGCACGCTCTCTGGACCCAGCTGCAGCTTGGGGTGGCCGGCCAGTGTTGGAGGGAAGGAGAGTTGGCGGGGTCTGGGCCTGCTTGTGCCTGCCGACTAAGGCTGCCTCTGGAGCCCCCTGGTCTGTGCTGTGGCTGGACGGTGGCGGACACTCAGGCAATCAACCACAGCAGCTGCAGTGGTCGTGGACATGACGGTGGTCAGGCAGGTGCATGCTGCTACCTGCCCGGGGCTCCCTGGGCCCTCGGCACCCTGGCGGGGCCCAGGCAGGTGAAGTTGCCTGGGTGATGAAGCAGGACCGCCCTCCATCCCTCCTCCTTCCAGCACCTTGCCACCACCACCCACCTCAGCAGCACCTGGCAGGCCAGGGTCAGGGTCAAGGCAGAGACCTGGGCTAGGTACCAGGCCAGCTTCTCACTCAGCTTCCCCCACTGCACAGCTGTACAAACCCCTCCCTCAGCTGTCCCATCTACAAGACTGGGTGATGAGGAGGGTCCTTCCAACCTCCTCAGGACTCTGGGACATCAAGATCAGAGGGTGGACACAGTGGACACAGCAGAGCCTTGGGGCATCACGGTGTCACCACGTGCATTCGTGCTGGAGGCTCCACCCCACCCCACCCCCAGGGACCCCTGCTCACACTGTCACCTCTGGCCAGCCAACGGGCTGCAGCCACAGTCCACCCTCATCCACAGCAAAGCCACCGACCCTTTGACTTTGAGACCGACCGTTGTCAAGGAAACACACGTCTAAGCCAATCACTGGAACAGGAGGATGGTGGGTGAGAGGGGGTGCTGGGCCCCCAGGGTCCTATCTGGTGTGGGGATGAGATCATGGCTGTGGTCCACTTTCCCAAGGCAGGTGGCCTCTGCAAGTTTGACCCTGATCAGTACAGACCCCCCCCGCCAGGGACTGAAGGGTGGCAGGGCCTCAGTGAGGGGTACGAGGCACTCCAGGAGCTGAAGGGTTTGGAATTGTGGGGAGTATGTGTGAGGGGGGCTGGAAGCTCCAGGGGGTGGGAGGCCAGAAGTTTTCAAAAAGGAAGAAAAGCAGCAGGAAAGAGACTGAGAGGTGGGGTCCGAGGAGGGGACAGAAATGGAGTGGAAGGTGGCTTTGGGGCTCAGCCTGGTGGGGTGGGGGACATACAGAGGGCAGGTGGCAGGTACAGCATTTTCCCAACCAGCTCCCACAGCTCAGCTCCTGGACCTGTGGCCATGAGCATGTTTCTGTGCACGTATATGCATGTGTCTGAGTTTGTGTGTGTACGTCTGGGTGTGTAGTATGTATGCATCTGAGCATGCCTGCCTGTGTCTTAGCATGTGCACTGTGTGTCTGAGTGTTCATGTGCACGTCTGGGTGTGTAGTGTGCACCTGAGCATGTCTGTATGCGTGCATCTTAGTGCGTATATGTCTCAGCATGTGTGCATGTGTGACTGTAGGCATGTGTTTATATGCATGTCTGAGCATGTCCACCTCCCCACACACACACCTGCCTCTGGGAGTGGAGCAGCAGGAGCCCCAGGTGCCTGTCCCTGAACCTGGGTTGGTTCTGTGGGGAGAGGATGGGTCTGATTGCGAGTCAAGGACATTTGTAAGAATTTGATGACACTCCCCTAAAAGGGGCTTGTGATCCCAGGGACTCAAGGGCCAGCCATGCAGTCTCGCTGGATGCAACCTCCTCCACAGATGGGTGCATCCACACAGCAGCCCAGCCACCAGGGAGAGACACTGTAGGTTACAGGCGAGGGGGCCACACAACACCAGCAGGCAGCCCACGGCCCGAGATGGCCCCCAGGCCTGGGGCCTGGTCGCAGCATCAAGACTCAGTGCAAGACTGGACTCGGAAATGAGCCTGGCCTACTGTTACCCAGAGACCCAGGCCCAGGCCCGCTGCCATGAGCCCGTGACAGCTCCAAGCCACTTCTGACTGGCAAGGGAGCAGGCAACACTGCTTGTGGGCCCACGTCAGGGTCCCCTCAGAGGAGTGAGTGGCATGGCTGGGTGGCGGAGGCTCCCGTACCAACCGTTGAATGTCTGTGTGTCTGTATGTGTGTGTACACGCACTTCTGAGAGAAGGACTTCAAGTAAGGCTTGCCCCAGGCGCTGAGACCAGCAGCAAAACAAAATTTAAAGTGGTTCACAGCAGGGTGATTGTGGTTACTTGTGTTGGGGGGAGTTCCAGCTGGAATGGCAGGACATGCAGCCCAAGATGCCCAGAGTGTCAGGGTCAGTGACAGACAGCCTTCCCAAGTGACAAGCCAAAGGCTGGGGGGAGGGAGAGAGGGGCATCCATCACCACTACAGTCACACACGGCAGAGGCTGTGGTATTTTAGAGTCTGGGTAGGGCAGCTTTGGGGGTATACTTTCCCCAAGGCCTCAAGAGGACCTCAGTGCTCAAGACCCCTAAGAGTTGGGGCACTCCCCAAATCTCAGGGCAGCAAGAGCCTCAGGCAATCTATCTGGTGGCTCAGCCCATATCCCCTCCACACTCCTACCTGGCCTGCCCCGGGCTGGGCCGTGGGGAGCAGAGGCCTGAGGTTGACTTCCTGTAGAGACGACACACACACCCGCCACCAGCAGGACTTTCCTGGGCCCCAGACAGAGCTCTTGGGGCCAGGCTCCCGCCGGGCGTGCTCCATTCCTGAGAGCTTGTCCCACACAGAGCTAGTGAAATGTTCCAGAACGTTTAGGCAGAAATGTGTCATGGGGAAAGGCACCCTCAATTCCCAGTCTCGGTCCCATAATGGAGCCTGAGATGGACCTTTCCCAAAGGGCAGATCCCACTGTGGAGGGGGTAGCTGGAGTGGAGTGCACCGCTACCCACCTGCTCCTGCCCCTTGGCCTGGTAAAGAAGGACTCGAACACAGGGCCCGGCTCAGACTTTATTGCTCCTGCCCCACAGGCACAGGAGGGCTCCCTGGGGTGTGCTGGCCCCATGGCAGGGCCTTAGATACGCAGGGGGACTGGGCCTCACCACGGCAAGAGGAGCCAAGCGACAGCCAGCACCTGGGCCCCCAGAATCCTTCAGTAAGAGGCTCCCCAGCCACGTGAGCTCATCCGAGCCGGGGGCCTCGCGGCCAAGGGCAACACACGGGCTGGCACTGCCCGCTGCCCACGGTGGCCCCATGGGCCCAGGCGCTCCATCCACGGAGTCCACGGAGCCACGTTACCCCCGGATGCCCCTCTTCTGCAGCACTGCCGGCTCAGCCAGCGCCTGCCGCTGAAACCGTTCCACCAGCTCGGCCACATAGACCTTGAACAGAGGCACGGGGTCCTACGGAGGAGGGGACTACATGAGGACAGGCTGCTCAGGGAGCCCGGTGAGGACCCAGAGGCCTTGCTCCACCTGCCTCAGCCCAGGGCTGCTGTTACCTGGTGCTGTGAACACCAGAGCCCCAAACACTTGGTGCTCACGGGCTGGGGCCAGGAGTCCAGCCGTGCCTGCTGGACCCTGAGAGAGAGCCCTGCCCCTGACATCAGACCCCCTTGGGGACATGGGAGTCAGTGCTCAGGTCCTGGGGAATGCTGGGGGAGATGCAAGGACACCCTGACAGCCAGCACCCAGCTCTCCCCACCACGCCGCCAGCTAGAGGGGCTGGGGTGAGGAGTGCACCAGTGGGACCCAGGCCGGCGGCCCCCACCGTCCCCACCTGCACACACACCTTCTCCTCCAGAAGCCTCTGCTTCTCCACAGCTTCATCCAATGTCAGGCCGACCCACTCAGCCTCGGCCTCAGGGATGGTGAACTCCTGGACAGCAGGGCGGGGAGGGTGCACTGAGGGTCTGCCCACTGGCCGCAGGGGCTGCAAGGGGCTGGGGGGTGGAGGCGAAGCCTCACCTTGTACTTGTCGTAGATGGCCATCCTCCGCTCAGGGTCGTCGGGGTGTAGCTGCGGGTCCTGCCGGGCGAGACGCAGCAGCAGCCCGCGCTTCAAGTCCATCCCAAACTTGGAGCACAGGTCCTCCTTCGGGGTCTGGGGGAGGCTGGGCGTGGGGCCAGGTGCGACCGCAGAGCCCCCTGCTCCCTGCCTCTCTCCCCTAGCATGCTCCCCCCAGTGGTCCTCCACCCACCCCAGCTTCCTGCAGGGCCCGCTGCAAAGCCCCCACACCCCCACCCCACACATGCCTTGAGAATGTAGAAGTCAAACCCATAGGCCTCGTCGATGAGGTCCAGCGTCCTCATGGTCACGGTCACCGAGAACTTCTTGTCCAGGATCTCACTATACAGCTCACGTTGAAACAGCTGTGGCTTCCAAATCTTCTGCACCCTCTTAGAGAGCTGCGGGTGCAGTGAGACCCCTGAGGGCGGTTGTCCGTCCCCTTCCTGGTCCCTTATCCTCCCTCCCTCCAGGCTCCAGCCTGGTGCAGCCCCTCTGCCCCAGAAGTCAGCTGCCCGGGGTCTGCTCTCGCCCCAGGTAGCTGGTGTGTGTTCCAAACGCACACACAGACCACGGTTCATAGTTGTCATGTTGCAAATCAGGGACCACAAGGCCAAGACAAAAGGGAACACTGCCCAGGAAGACTGCAGAGTCCCTCGAGAACCCCTTCAAGGGCAGGCTGGTATGTCTGCCCTTTGCAAGCTGCTGACTCTGAGGCAATGTCAGCTAAGGGTGGAGAAGAGGTCGCAGCCTGGCCTGGACCACACCATGAGAACTGAGCAGCTACAAGGGGTCCAGCTGGCGGGGACCCGGGTCTAATGTTCCCTGCCCAACCACCCCAGGGCCTTTGCACGTGCTGCCCCCTCCCTGTCTTGGGAACTGTATGCCAGATCTGTGTTTTCATTTGCCAGCGTGCTCTTGACACTTGGGTCCCTAGCAGGGCTGGCCGGTGTACCCCTTGCTCTGCGGCATCACTGGCGTCCAGCAGCCCCCTGCGGCCCCCAGCCCAGCTACCCACCTTATGGTTCCGGACGTATCTGTGCCCTAGGATCCAGCCCTCGCCGCCCCACAGCCCCCGCTGGGACTCGGGGGGATAGTAAAGGGGTATGGGCACATCCTGCACGCGTTCCCGCTGCCCGTTCTTGGGGTTGATCTTGAACTTAGCCCCGTGGGGCCTGTAGTGCACGGGCGTGGGCGTGGGCGCTTCCTCCAGCGAGCGCAGGTAGTGCTGGGGCAGCCGCGAGCAGATACCGTCCCGCAGCCGGAGCTGCTTCCAAAGGTGGATGGGGTACTTGTGTAGGGGCATGGCGGCGCGGCTGGCGGGACGAGCGCGCAGTCAGTGCAGCCCGGGCTGCACCCGGCCGCCCGGCTTCGTCCTCACTCCGCCACCGTCGCCGCCCTGATCTCACGCTCACCTGCCCCCACCCCGACCCCGACCCCCACCCCGCGGCCCCGGGCCCGAAACCAAAGCTACACCCCGGTTCCAGCTCGCACACCTCTCCGGGTTCCGCCGGAACCGGAAGCCGCGCGTGTGCCCGCTTCCCCACCGCTAATTGGCTGAAGACCCCGTCCATCGGGCCTTCGTCCCACCCCCCCGACTTTAGGGATCGTAGAAAAATGCACCGCGGAGGCAGCGGATGCTCAAGGTACCGTTGGCAAAGTGCGGCTCTGCGTTTCCCGCGAACGGCGGCGCTGGCCGACTGGTCCCAGGCTTTGGGCCGGTGTGAACCGGGTCTGGTACCAGGCCGGACTTAACCCGTCCCCTGGCCCAAGGAAAGGCGCAAATAACGTGAGACCTCTTTCGGCTTGAGAAATCATTGTAGACTATATTAAATCGACCATAGCAAAATAAGAGCTACATAAAAATGTCTTTAGAAAAACGTCTATGCCCAACATACACCGATTCTATACACCAGTATACACACCGCCCCTTTACAAGCCTAGAGAATGCTTCAATGGCCAAGTGTGGGGTGACTGGGGGGATCCCCCGGGGCAGGCTGTGTCCTCCACCCAATGCTCAGCCAAGCCCTCCGAGCTCAGCAACCAGCCGACGTGACCCCGGCTTTGGGAAGGGGCTGGGTGCTGTCCACAGACCATCAGCCCCCTCTCCCCTGTTTCCCAGGAAGAAAGGACAAAGGTGGGCTGGGGTCCAGGGTCTAGAACCCAGAGACTTATTAAAGTCCTGGTACGTCCTCTGGGGCCACACCCCGTGGAAACATGCGTCACCCCAGTGGGAAGGTCACCACCTGAAGGGCTGGCCCTGCACCCCCACAGGCCATCAGTTTCTGTGACCTTGGCACCTCTCCCCAGGGTGATGGCAGCAAAGGGGGAGCCTCCCCGCCTCTGCTGCTAGCACTCAAGGGCGCCACTCTCACCCTGGAAGGTGGGCTCCAGCCATCCTGCCCCACAACCAGAGCACAGCCTCACGTGGACAGGGCAATGGGAGGGCTTGCTCCCAGCTCCAATGAAGCCACCCTCCCACCAGGCCTGTGCAGCCCACACTCAGTCCCTGCCAACCAACTTCAGCCCCATCAGCCACAGACTTCTGGGACCACCAGAGTCAGTGGCCCCCAGGGAGTCCTGCCAAAGTGGGAGGGGGGTGGTGTTCTCTCTGGAGAACGGAGCCAGAAGGCTGCTCAGGGCACTTTTATTCATTTGGGAGTCTGTCTGGACAGGGCTCTCACCCACCCGCCTGCCACCATCACGTCACGGCATACAGCTCCTCGCGGTCATTCCTGCAGGTCTGGTAGTGGCAGGGGAACACCTGAGTGCAGGCCCAGCACTCACTGTGCTCAGCACATGGCGGCAGCAGGAAGGCTGCGCTCCCGGCTACCAGCATGTGCCAGAGGCTATGGGTGTAGTAGTAGTTGTCACTGGTCATCATGAAGGTGTAGATGGCCATGGCCATGGAGGCCATGGCGATGCCCGGCAGTAGGTAGAAGGCCCAGCGCTGCCAAGACGTGGGGTAGCAGTGGTGCCGGCGCCCGCAGCGGTACACCTGGAGCAAACAGGTGCAGTAGGTGGGTGGAGCACTGGGCACAGGGCCCTGCTTGGGTTTAGGCATTGGAAGCAGGAGGGGGGGCTGGGCGGGGGGTCCCAAACACAAATGTCGCTGCTGCTGGGTCCAGGCCTCAGGCACGGAGGATCCTGGGCCCCTAAGGTGTGGCCAAGGCCAATGCCTGGGGGGGCTGGGGGTTCAACATCTGGATGATATCAGACAAGGTGCTGGAGGCTGCACTCTTCTCCCAGAATGGGGGCCTGCTGGGAGCCTCACACTGTCATTGCAGGCCAGGCTGTGCTCTGCACACTGCTTGGAGGGTGTGGCAGGAGTGCCCACTGCCCCAGTCCCTTACCCACATGGAGACCATGACCACGAGGGCAAAAAGGCAGGGCCCCAACATGTTCCAGGCGCCCCTGCGGTCCAGCTGCAGGGACATGGCAATGACTAGTGTGCCCAGGAGAAACAGGACCTGTAGACAGAGATGGGTGCAGAGGCTGGGGGGAGCACAGGTCTGGGCACATTAGTGGGTCTACTAGTCCTCACCATTGTCCCCCCGCCCTGCTGTACTGGCTGGGAGGGAAGCCACTCTGCTGCTGGCTCCCACACCGCTGGGTCCCTCACCTGCTAGAGAGGGGCCTGATGTGCATAACACACCAAGACTTGCTGGCCAGGCAGGGGGCCTTAGGGGGAACTAGAAGGTGGTGCCAATTTCATCCACCCACCGTACCACACACAGAACAGCCACATGGTGCCTCCCCCCAAGGCTGTGCACCCCTGAGTTTCCAGGGGCTCCAAGCAGGGCAGCCTCAGTCTCCCTCAGATATATGTGATGTAAACCCTAAACCCCAGTACAGGTGATACAATCCCATTTGGCATAGGACTTCCTTTGTTCTGTTAGTAGGACATCAGTGTAGTATGTGCTTTACACCAGTCAAGTTTAAGATACTGGAAGAGCCAATCAGGCAGAGAAAGAAGCACAGACGAGGGTAAGACACAGGCCACGTGAAGGCCAAGGGACGCCAAAGACAGAACTTGGTACTAGTGGGTGCTGCTGAGATACGTGGAAGTCGACTTGCCACTGGGTGATGGGTGAATCTGGAGGAATCTTAAGTGCCTCATACAAGGGCCTAGTTTGCCATGAAGAGATGCTGGTAGATTATGGCATCCTGATGAAGGCTCAGAGGGAATCGAGAACTGGTTGAGACCTTCTGTTGTCATGAACTGCGTGTTGCAGGAATGTGGACATGAAAGTCTTCCGGGGAGACTTTCAAAGGACATGATGAACATTTATTTGGACATTGCAGAAAAAGGTGATGCTTGTTATGCAGTGGTAAGGAACCTGTCTAAATAATGTTCAAACACAGTGGAAGGTAGAATTTGTTAAGTGATGGACTTGGGTATTTGGCTGAAGTTCCTAAGCAAGTTCTTAAAGGGGCGATGTGGTTTCTCTTACCGCTTACAGTAAAATGGGAGAGGGAAGAGATGGACTTAAAAATGAACTGTGCAAGATGAAAACCAGACAAAACTTTGAACCATTCTGTTGTATGAACTGAGGATATGTGTCCTCAAACTCTACCAAGGACGTGGCCACTCGATTTGCTGTTTAAGAGATTAAGTCCATGACTGGTGGATCTGTCCAACCATCTAAGTAAAGATCCCATCAGCTTAGACTGAAAAGGAGAGAGACAGTACAAAACCAAGGAAAGCTGCCTGCCTCCTGGGATTCTGTAGCCAGAAACAGGCCGATGGAGTGACTTAGTTCCAAACATCTGCTGTCCCACAAGAGAAGGTCAGGAGAACTGCTCAAGGAACTGTGGTGTGCAAGGCTGCTTCCATTTCAAAGGACTCAACAACTGCCTGTGTTTCAAAGGTTGGAAAATCCCCTGCTAGATTCCAGAGAGGATCTCGCATTAGGCTGGACACCAAAATGTCAGTGGTTTGAAGCCACCCGCTGCTCAGTGAGAGAAAGATGAGGCAGTCTGCTTCTGTAAAGATGTACAGTCTTGGAAACCCTCTGGGGGCAGTTCTCTGTCCTGTGGGGGCACTGTGAGTCAAAATCAACTAGATAGCAGTGGGTTTCGTTAGGTTCTAGAGTGTGGGGTTGCCATTCAAGTGGGCCCAGAGGATGAGACTTTTGCCCATAATTGAGGGGGCAGGGCTGCCATTCTCGAGCGACAAGGGAATAGAGCCTACCAGAGCTTAGGGCCGGGGTGGCCACTCAAATGGACTAGGAGAATGGGGCCACAGTGCTGAGAGAGCAGAGTTGCTGTCCCAGTATGCCTGAGGGCAGGAATGATGCCCAGGGCGGAAGAGCCTCCACCCAGAATACAGACAGCATGGCCAACACCTGGTGTCTGAGGGGTGGGGCCATTGGCCACATGGTCCCAGCAAACAGGACTATTCTTAAGTCCTGAGACAACAGTCAATGTTATGAAACAAAATGTGTATGAACTACTGCATGGAAAATGAATTTGCCCTGTAAACTTTCACCCAAATCACAACAGAAAGAAGAAAACAGCAAGCCTTGAGCCACAATGAAGTTTGTTCTGCTGGGTTTGGGATTGCGTGGCGCCTGCCATCTCTCCCATTTGCAATGTATCCTCCCTGTGTCTGTTCCACCACAGTCCTGTGAAAGCAGATAACATGCTCTGGATTTCACGGTCTCAAAGTGGAAAGGGCTGGAATATGCCCGATTCTCATCCACCCTTGATCAAGTGAATCATGAGATATGGGACGTGGAGTTGATGGAAAAGCTTTGAGATGCTATGACAGGGTGAATGTTTGCATGTGGGAAGGATGTGTATTTTGAGGCTGGCCAAAGAGTGGAATGTTATGGATTAAACTGCATCCCTCAGAAACAAGTGTTGCAAACCCTAAAGCCCTGCACGTGTGGATGGCATTCCACCTGGGAATAGGGTTTTCTCTGTCATGTGTTATGGACCTGTTGACAAGACTTCCCGGCGTAGGGAGTGCTTTACCCAAACCACCTCTGAGACACACAAAGAGCTGACGAGACAGAGGGAATGACACAAGCCAGGTCCCTCACACACAGGCCTCTGTCCGTGGCCAGCAGTTCTCCCTTCCTGCAAGTTCATGGCCCCCACACTCAGTCCAGCACACACCGGGATGCTGCCCAGGGGCTTCCTTAGGCTCCGCCTTGGACATTCCCTGGCTGGTAGTTCTTGGTTCCCAGAGCTGATGGGCGTGTGTGTGGCAGAGGATGGCAGCTTCTGGGCACGAGGGCAGGCATCCCCATCAGCCAGGCCCGACTGCAGGAGAAAAGCCTCAAAGCCTCCGGCACCAAAGACCAGCGGCTAGGAGCTCCTGGGGGGCGGGGGCTGCCCTGAGCAGAGCTGCAGGCCCCAGAGGAGGGGCCGGGGTTCTGCTCGCCCGGCACATCACCTGCCTCCCAGCATCTTCTAAACAGTGCCTGCTCCTGAGCAGCTACAGGAAGGACACGTTCCTAAATGCACACAAGATGGTTTCCCTACACATGCTCCCTTGATCCTGCCTCTGCCCCCCGGGACCTCAGGCGGCAGGAGGAACACTCACGTATTTCAGGACAGCCTTCAGTCGCGCCATGCACAGGATGGTGACCCAGATGGACACCACAGAGCCCAGGAAGTCGCAGTACTGCAGCGTGTCGTAGCTGAGGATACACAGCACGGCCTCCCCCGGCTGGTCGCAGGCATGGTAGAACTGCAGGGGAAGGGTGAGCGCTGGATCCGCCACCCAGCCGCCTGCGGGGCCGCCCCAGGGTCCCTGTGGGGCCTACCGTGGAGAAGAACATGGTGTAGGCATACACAGAAGCCTCCACCAAGAAGGTGCGCTGGACGGACACGGTGATGGGGGCCAGGAAAGCCAGGTTGCTCAGGGTGAGCAGCAGCACGGCCAGCGTCTGCTGGGCCAGCGTCTGGGCCGTGCTGTTGTCTGTGCAGCTCCAGCCGCGCCAGCCTGCAGACGAAGGCAGGGCTGCTGAGCCTCGCCCCCGCAAGGCCCTGCAGGCTGCCCTGCACCTGGGCCGGTGGCACCAGCAGGGCTGAGGGGCTGGGAGAAATGGCCACCCCCCAGGCCTCCGCCCGGCCCTCACCGGCCTTGCAGCTGCAGCCTGCATACAGGTAGCCGTGTCTCCGCAGCAGGAGGCACTGGCCGTAGGTCCCACAGTCATTCACACAGGGCACCAGGTACAGGGTGGTCTCCACGTGCACTGCGGCCTGCTCACACTCCCTGTGTGTGGGGCAGCATGCAGGAAGGCAGGTGGCCCCATTAGTGACCCTGTAGGCCAACAGACCCCTGCACCCAGAAACAAGCCCCACACCCATCCCTGGTCCAACAGCCTGGAGGCATATGCTCTGCCGTCTCCACCAGCCCAGACCCAAGAGTCCCTCCAGGGCTCATCCTGGTCCCTGAGCTGCTGTGAGAATGACCAGGGAGCAGGCAGCTGCCTGGCATGTGTGGCAAGAATGTGGGCCACCCCCTGGTCCTGGATAGCCCCAGTGACGCAGTGACATCCCCCAGCCTCCAGGTACACGCACCCAGGGTTCTCGGGGCACACAAGCTGCATCGAGAGGTACCAGTTGTCTGTCTCTGGGAAGGGGATGATGAGGCTGGCCTGCTGGGATGTAGTGCTCAGGGTCAGTGGGTGGCCCTGGAAGAAAGCTGGGGCAGGAAGGCCCGGTTGGAGCTGGCCGGAGTGGCAGGCCCAGCACCACCCACCACTCACCTGCCCACACACCTGTGGTACAGTTGTGTGACGTGTTAAAGCTGAGGAAGGGGGAGGCAGCATTCACACAGGCCACCACCAGGGTGCTGTTCTTCACTATGGTCTGGAGGGAGATGGTCAGGGTCAGCCCAGGCCACAGAGTGGCCCAGAGAGGCGGCACCAACGTCCAGCCAGGGCCACCCGTGTCTACCTGGGATCCCTGTCTGGAGCCCACCCCACAGCCAAACTTCCTCAGGTACAGCCTCCCCCCTCAAGCAGACTCCCACCTGGCTCAAGACCTAGCCATGTCACTTGGTTGCTTGCACCCTATCTGTGTGGTCCAAGCTAGCCCTCGAAGGCCTGAGGCAACATCATCCAGGCCAGGGACCTTGTGGCCCAAGTCACCCACAGACCAGCTCTGGGCACTGGGGGGCATACCTTGTTAGGCCCAGTTCATCCCCAGGGGGTACCTGGTGGGCCCTGGCTCATCCTTGGGAGATACTTGGTAGGTCCTGTCCTGTCCCCGGTGAGCACCTGGTTGGCCTTGTCCTATCCCCAGCAGGTACCTGGTGAGCCCTGGCCGATCCCCAAGGGGTACCTGGTAGGCCCCATCCCATCCCTAGTCGGCATCTGGTTGGCCTTGGCCCATCCTCAAAAGGCACCTGGTTTGCCCTGTCCTATCCATGGGGGATGGACCCAGAGCATGCCTGGGGGACACCTGGTGGGCTCTGTCCTGTCCTGTCCCTGGCAGGCACCTAGTGGGTCCTGGCCCTCCTCCAGCAGGTACCTGGTTAGCCTGCAGGGAGATGGTGAGGGAGCCCCCACTGTCCATGCCCGTGTTGAGGAACAGCCGCAGCAGGGAGGGCATGTCAGGCTGCACGAGCACCCAAACCCTGTCCAGGGGCCGGAAGCGCACGGACACCACGTCCACATCCTCCCGCAGAATGGGGTAGCTCATGAGACAGGAAGGGCCGGCTGCTGTCCCACTGCCATGGACAGGGTCCTGGGGGCCATGGGAGGCATTGCGGCTCTGGTTGGGGGTGCCCTGCAGGAGGTGCTGGGCGCTCACGGTCCACGGCCTGCAGGCTGCCAGAGGACGGAGTTGGCTGTGGATGCAGGCAGGACAGAACTGCCCTGTCCGCCCACCTGCCACCCACACAGCCCACCTGTGAGGGTGGCCACGGTGCGGAAGGCCACTGGGGCACGGCGCCCCGCCAGGCTCTCGGCGGTCACCTGCAGCCACCGGTCCCAGGGCGGGGAGCGCAGCAACAGGCGGCAGGGCTGGGGGTGGCCAGCGCAGCTGAGCACTCTCCGGAAGTCACGGGGCAGAGTGACCGAGCCCACAGTCAGGCGCACAGGGCAGGACTGGCTCCCGTTGGACACACAGCCCTGCAGCTCTAGCAGCACCTCCCTCGTGAATTCAGGGATGAAGACCCTGCAGGAAGGTGAGTGGCCCTGGAGCTCCAGGGGCAAGAGAGGAGCAGGCAGGGCGACGTCGGGGCCGGCATCTGCCCGCCCCCAGCATGGCCACCAGCCCAGGCCCCCACTGTCTTCCCTGCATGGTGGGGGCAGTGGTGTTGCCCACTCCCCCATCTCCAACAACTCACACGTCCCCACACTCGCCTCCCTGGCCCCCAACTCACTTGAGGTAGCTGGGGCGTGAGAGAAAGAGGGTCTGTGGGAGGGGCACGTTGGGCTCCAGGACCGAGACCTCAGCCACCCGGAGGACCAGCATGTCCGGCTGGAAGATGTAGGCGCAGGAGGGAACGAAACCCTGCACAGAGAGTCAGGCTTGGAGGATGGCCAGAGCCAGACAGGGCCCACCCAACCAAGGGAGGCAGCCCTTCACCTTCATCTGGATCTTCTGGGGTGAAGGGGGCAGGTGGGCAGCCACAAACCAGTCCCCAGGTGCCGGGTGGGAGACGTTGACAGAGGTGTTACTCTGAAGCATCGAACTCAGCAGCATCCGCACGTGGAAGGAGGGCGCCACTGAGGTGTTGTCGGGGAACCTGGCGTCCAGGGGGTTGATGACCGGAGGGGCGCCATAGCGGAAGTGCCTGGGGTGGGAGGGGGAGGCGTCAGGGCGCAGCCCTGCTGGCTCGGGGCATGGGCTGGCTGTGGGGGTGCAGGCAGGGCGGGCAGGTGCATACACGGTGATCTCCACGTCGGAGCACGAGGGGCCGCTGCCCCGGGACACTTGCAGCAGCCATCGCAGCAGGACGGTGTCCGGGGGCACGCGGAAGCGGAAGACCCTGGCGCTGCCGTACCAGCTGTAGAAGGACAGCCGCTGCGGAGTCTGTGAGAAGAGCTCGGACACGAGCCACCCGTCTGTGGGGACACACGTGTCAGCCCCCCAGCTTGTGAAGGTGACCTCAGCAAGCTCACTGCTGCCCTGCGGCCCCTGGCGCCGGGAGCCCAGGATGGTGAGTGTCCCCTCAGGCATCCCACTCCTGCACCAAGTCTTCCTGCCCCAAACCCAATATATCACCTTCCTCCTGGTCGCAGGCTCAGAACCTCTCATCCCCCTCTCCTCATCTCACACCCACAGCCCCCCAGCACCGGCCCCTTATAAGCAGAAGCAGCCCCATGCAGAGACTGTGGGCCCTCTGCTTACTCCAAGCCCTGCCAGCTCCCTGCACACCAGCCAGGTCCAGGCTAAGGGACTGGCTGGTGATGGTGAACCCTGTCAGTCCTCTCATCTGCCCTGGGCACCAGGAGCCCCCACAACAGGTACTTCCTGGGTGCTCTCTGGGCTTGGGCAGCAGCCAGCTGGGCCTAAGGTCTGGCTCCACGCCTCATGCCTCAAGTGACCTTGGGCTGCCCAAGGTGGACAACACTGCCTTCTGGCCGCTCCCTTCCAAGTTAATGGACGCTAAAGTGCTTTGTGAAGAACCAGGAAGTATTGTGTGCACAGCAGGGTGTGGGGTGCCCCTCACCCCAGGGCTGCCGGGCATCCTCCCTCAGGAGTGGCAGGCCTGGGCCCCTTCAGGGGAGCAGGTAAAGTAGCCAGGTGACAGCTGGTTCTCCTGCCAGCCTCGTGACCACCCCCCCAAGTGGAGATAACAACATTCAATGGGAGGAGCCTAAGAGGGGGGTCGGCCCGCTGAATGGCTGAGGGAGGGCCAAGGTCTCGCCTGCCAGGCTGGGCACCGGGGTACTCCCGAGGCCACTGCTGCCCCTCTGGTGATGTGATGGCACAGGTAGAACCTAAAGGGCTGGGGCAGGGGCAGATGCCTGCACCCCAGACCCCAGGGGCCCGCCAGGCCCATTCTGAGGGAGAATCTGTGGGGCTTGAAACTTAGCTATCTTCATTACACCAGGCAAAGGGGACGGGAGCTGCAGGGACAAGGCCTCGGGACCTTTCAGCTTGGAAGGGCCAGCCTCAAGGACACTTGGTGTTCAGCTGAGAGTTCCAGCAGGTGCACCAGAGATACAAGAAGGGCTGTGGTCATCTGAGCCCAGTCCCCATCTCCAGCCTACGGTATGGCATGGCTCCCACTCCCAAGCTCCCAGCCAAGATGCCCACAGTTTTCTGGGTGAGCATGCCAGGTGGTTACCAGATGTGGAGGCCACAACTCTGACCTCAGAGATGAGACCCCTCTCCCTGCCCACATTCACCTGCAAGGACAGATGGAGGGGCTGGGGAAGGGGCAAGGAAGAAAGTCTTGAGCCCTTCCTGGGGTGCAGTGAGGGGTGCCCCAAACTAGGCCAGGTGCCTGCTGGGGAGACTTTCCCAACTACAGACCCCAGAAGCCAAGACTTCTAGGCAGGCAGAGGATGAGGGGACTGAGGGGCCCATCAGGCAGGCACCCACCCTGGCAGCCCAGGTGCCCCAAGCTCCACCCCCCCGCCTCACCAGGGACCCATCACCATGCCTGACCGCCGGGCTGGGGAAGTAGGAGAAAAGAGGGGTGGGAGTGCCCAAGGAAGAAATTTAATCAGGAGCTCAGGCCTGGGGGAAAACAGCCTTTCTTTCAAGCTGGGCCAAGCTGAGAAGGCACAGCTTCTGAAGACACGGGAGCTCCTAGGAGCAAGATGTCAGAGCAGCAGCGGAGGGGTCGCGAGCCAGAAAGGGAAGTGGAGGCACCGGCTGGGTGTTGTCTCAGCGGCCCTCTCCGGGAGCTGCCTCTACCCAGCGGACATCTGGGCCTTCCCACCAGGGGCTGGTGGAGAGCACTCATTGTCCCATGGGTCCGGGGAGGTTCTGTCCCAGGAAGAACCCTGAACGGATGGCAACCCCTCACCTATCACCTCCTTGGGTCTCCGTGAGAGTGGATTCTCAGAAACAGAAATGCCAGGGGCCCAGAAAGTTCCCAACTACCAGGTGGAGGGGGCCTTCTCCCCAGACCCACCCTGGCCCACCCGGCTGTAGGCCCAGGGCCGCCCAGAGAAAGTGCACCATGGAGCCGGGCTGGGCCTGAGCCGCGCCCCCACCTCCCGCCCCCACTCTGGGGTCGAACCTGCAACTTTCTCCCAGCTCCGCCCCTCCCACGGCCCAGGTGGGTCCCCAGCCCAGTCCTCGAGGCCGGTCCATCTCCGTGCGGGGCGCGCGCCCCTGCCAAGAAGGCGTGTTCGGAGCGGTGTACCGGCCAGCCCGGCCCCGGGTTCCCATCCCGACCGCTCGGACGCGGTGGGGAGCCCAGTCCGCGCGGCGCCCGAGCGCACAGGTGCCCCCAGGTGAGTCACAATCCCGGCCCCGCCCGGCCTGCGCTCGCTCACCGCTCGTCCTGCGGTCGCCGGCTGCGGGCGGGGGGCGCGCCAGCAAAAGCAGGAGCAGCAACAGCAGCA
>NW_006922338.1:288914-292166 GCF_000298275.1 Orycteropus afer afer
CGCGGGGACGCGCTGGGCTGCGGGGAGCGCGCCGAGACCGGGGGCACGCGGAGCCGCGGGGCAGAACGCGGGGAAGTAGGTTCGAAGCGGACGCGGATGCAGGCGGATGCAGACCCTGGACCTGGCGCGGCGCGCGGGTCACGCGGAGCGCGCGGGGGTGTGAAGTGGAACGCGCCCCAAATGCTTCACGCGGGCGCTGTGAGTCCGCGGGGCGGGAGGGTCTGCGGGGTCACTGGGCCCGGCGCCCCAGCACGAGGACCGTGGAGTGGAAT
Organism: Orycteropus afer afer; assembly: GCF_000298275.1. Taxonomy (NCBI): domain Eukaryota; kingdom Metazoa; phylum Chordata; class Mammalia; order Tubulidentata; family Orycteropodidae; genus Orycteropus; species Orycteropus afer. The sequence goes on from NW_006922338.1 coordinate 289,187, forward strand.
CTGGGGCGTTAGTTGGTGGGGGACCCCGCAGAGTCGCCCCCACCGCGTAGTCCTGCCTGGCACGCGTCAACACCCAGAGCTGCGCTCCCCCCCCCCCGACCAGGCCTCCTGCGTCGTTCAACCGCAAAGCCGCTAGGAGTGTGTGTTCCTACACACTTTTGTGGAATGATGAAAAAGATCCACGCCTATGGGAACTCAGTCCACAGCAGAGGTAGCCGTCCACGTCAACGAGGGGGGCTAACACCCATACGCCAGGCCCAGTTCCAAAAGCTTCAAGATTTACGCGTCAAAGTTAACGATGACAGTCACAGAATAAAACTTGGGGAAATGTCTTCAGTGTTGGAAAGGGAAGGCCTTTCTGGGTATGATTCAAATTCCCCAAGACGGCAGAGGCGAGTCTGGGAAAGTCAGCACCGTGGGAGCGCACGTTCTCCGCAGAGCAAGCCCCGCACAAGCGAAACACAACACCGCGTCACCAACTGGGGCGGGAGGGGCGGGGGCCTGCCTGCGCAGTGGTTAAGCGTCCGCTCCGCGGGGACAGAGGTGAGGCAGTTGTAGAAGGAGCCCTGGAAACCCCGAGGGGCAATTGTACTGTTACAGGGCCCTTAGGAGTCCAGTCGGCCAGCTGGAGGGGTGGAGAAGGCGGGCCTGGAACCTTCATCACTGAGGGCCAGACTTAGTAAGACAAAAAGCAGATCTTAATAATAAAGCACTCCCACCAATCAGTAGAAAAAGAGCTGGTCTTGGATAGAAAACGATCAAAGGACATGGCCAGAGGGCTCCGGAAAGGACCATGCAAATGTGAGGCCGGAAGGAGTTTCAGCCATCCTCCCAGGGAAATGCAAATCAGAGGGACTCTGGGGCCTTATATTATTATTGTTATTTTACCCTCGTAAATAGACCACATTACGGTGGGGATGTGGTTAGGATGAGCCACCTGGAAGCCTCTCACATGTCTACCTGAATAACCAAAGCCCATAACACACACCACAAATAGAAAACGACCCAGCCGGTGAGAGTCCACGTGGAGCCATTCTCCCCGCGGATGTGTTCCTGGATCGGATGTGTTCCTGGATCATCCAACTTGGCACCATCATTGCAGCAGGCTGGAAACAATCAAATGCTGGTTGTTAGCTGGTCAGTGGCGTCCTGAGTTTCCATCCCAAGAGACCAACACTGTGACGGCTTGTTGTTGTTGTTATGTGCCGTCGAGTCGGCCCCAACTCATAGCGACCCCTCCTTGGGTTTCCGAGGCAGTATCACTACGGAAGTCGTTGTTGTTGTTGTTGTTGTTGAAGTAGGATTGCCCAACCTTCCTTCCGAAGAGTGGCTGGTGGGTTTGAACTGCCAGCTGTCTGGTTAGCAGGCAAGTGTCTTAGCCACTATGCTACCAGAGCTCCTACTGTGACGGCACACGGCTGCAAACGGGAAGAAGGAAGCTCTTAAAGTCCCGCCGGGCCCAGGCCATCAGACACCGCACTAGCTGTAGCCTCCTCCATGGGGAAGGAAAAACACCTGATTTTCGGGTCTCCAAAGCCAGCAGGCCTCCGGAGGCCCAGCAGGGTCACTGGCTGACACTGGGGGAGGGGCCTTTTCACATTCCACCTGGGGTACTGTTTGACCTTTGCACCCAGCGCATGAATGCATTTTCCTGGCCCAGAAGGGAGGAGAGGCTGACTGGGCCAGCCCAAGGCCACTGAAAAGCAGTGGAGGGTGGAGGCCAGGGAGGAAGGAAGCTTATGGTGCAAAAACCTTGTAAGCAGTCTTTTGTGCCCTGAGAATCTGGGCTGGGCCTCCCCAGTCCTGCTGAATTTAAAGGTGCAGGTCCGTTTCTGGATTTGGCTGAGCTGCACCCACTGAGATCACCGAGGGCCATGCAGGGAGCCCAAGGCGTGGTCCTATGTCCGAGACCCTGGCCCTTTCCCCGATGGGCTCCAGAGCCTCCAGCTGAGCCCTCCTCACTCCAAGGGCCCTGGACAAGTGTGGCACCATGTGGCATCACGGGTTGAGGTTGCTGAACCCCAAGTTCCCCACCAGGTTTAGGCCTCTCTTGGGAAGGAGCGCACGTTGGGCTGGTAAACGCACAAGGAGCTCCAGCAGACTGGAAACCTCTTTCTAAATAAGGGAGCCGGTCGGCATTGGCAACGGAAAACCAGATGCTGGCTGTGGTACTTAGGGTTGTGTGTCAGCGTGGCTGGGCCTGGTGGAGTGGCCGGGCAGCTGGTGGGAGTTACTCCCTGTGATGAGACTGGCAATCAACTCCATGGTGGGATCTACCACAAGCAGCTGAGCAGCTGCCCTTGGGATGTTGTCTGCTTCCTGTATATAAGGAGAGGCCTTTGGGAATAGTCTCTAGCCTATGGCACGCTTGGACCCTGCATGTAGCCGTGTCGTTGCTCAGCAGCCTGCTATGCTCTGCCCACCTTGGGACTTACAGTGGACTTAAGTTAATGGCCTGCCGTGTGGATTGGTAACATCGGGACTGTGCCTTTTTACTTGTCAACCTTGGGGCTTAGCCTCAGCAGCCAGCAGTTGTCTGAGTGAAGAAATGCCTCTAGCTCCAGTGGGTTGGGAGCAGGAAGCAGAGCTGGACCCCAAGGTTGAGGGGCTTTCACCCAGGCCTTAGAGACTGGCAGTTTGAACATAGACTTAAAGCCTCCAAATTTAAGAATAAACGCCTGTTTGTTATGGCCATCCCATTTGTGGTATATTCTTGTCAGAGCGGCACCAGGGAACCAGAACACCGGGAGTCAGGCCCAAAGCACAGTGTCCCCGTGTGTGTGAGAACAGAGTCGCGCTCCATGGGGTTTCCAGTGGCTGATTTTTCTGAGGTAGATCACCAAGTCTCTCCTCCCAGGTGCCTCTGCATGGACTCGAACCTGCAGCACAATTCACTGCATAACACTGAGCAGTGCAGACGTGGTCCCTTCCCACGATTCACTCCGTAACACCGAGCAGTGTGGACGTAGCCCCTTTCCAC
>NW_006922338.1:292576-313561 GCF_000298275.1 Orycteropus afer afer
TAACACTGAGCAGTGTGGACGTAGCCCCTTTCCACGATTCACGCCTAACACTGAGCAGTGTGGACGCAGCCCCTTTCCTAATGAACAGGAGCCCCTCAGCACCACTCACTGTGTCTCTGGGTGTGAGTCTGGAAGTGCTGATGGCTCTCACCTTGGCCAGCAGAGAGGGGGCTGTTCCCACACAATCCAGTGCTTCATGCCTGGCTGCAAGAAGCATTATTTCTATTCTTTTTTTGGATAAAAACTCAAAATGTAACAACAACAGCAACAAAAATCCAATGTATTGGCATAACACGCTACACAAAACATTGTTCCACTTCCTACTTTGGCGAATAGTGACTGGGACTTTAAAAAGTTGTGAGCAGCCATCTAGATGCAACGATGGGTCTCTCCTCATCCAGAGCAAAGAAGAATGAAGAAAACCAAAGATTCATGGAAAGAATTAGTCCTAGCGACTGGTACACCATGCGATCTGCAGCCTATTCGACTATGAGACCAGAAGAACTAGATGGTGCCCGGCTACCACTGTCAACCACTAGGAGCGGGATCTATGTAGGAGATCCTGGGTAGAGAGGGGGAACAATGTGGAACAAAACTCAAAATCATTTGGGGAAAAATAAAGGGGGCCCAGGTTTGCTGGAGTGATAGAGCCTGGTGGAACCACTGAGACTATGGTCCCTAGCTGCCCTTCAGGTCTGGAATTGAACCCACTCCTGTGGCTTCCAGCCAAACAAAAGACAGGCATATGAGTTGAACATGTACCTGAGGTAGATACACTCCTTGGAGAGAACAATCACAGGAGAAAGAAGGGCTGTTTATGCACACGGAGACAGCTCAGGGGGCAGGAATGCATGGAGGGATGGGCACAGGAAAGAGGTAACTATCGGAAGGAAGTGGGATGGGAGCTGTTGCATTGTGGTGAATTGTAGTCAATGTCATGAGACAACGTGTGTGTGAACTGCTATATGGAAATTTCACCCAAATCACACACAAAAAAAAAAAATTGGAGGGAAAAAATATCCAATTTATCCAAATACGCAGTGGGAGAGCAGCAGGGCTTGGTCCCAGGGACTCTCTGAGGCGCCTGGACCCCCCCGCTGTCTGCAGGAGGCAGCACTGCTTGGCTCTCCCTGTGGCCCTGGCCACACCTCACACTGCACCTACAGGAGTTTCTCTCCCTGCTCCACGAGGGCTGACTGTTGGGTTACTCTCTCCCTTCCCCATCCCTACATGTCCAAGCCCCACTTGCTCTGTCTTCCTGAATGCCAGCTCCTGAGGCCCCTCTTCCCATGGGCCCTCTCCTACCCCCTAGGGTGGAAGGACTCTTCCCTCTGTCTCTGCTCTAAGGACATGGGGTGTCCCGCTCCCCAAGACCACTGCAGGTTTTTGAGAGCAGGGCTGGGTCTGACCCTCCGTGATGGGAAGGGGTGTCAGTCTCTCTCTGGCCTCAGGCAGGCCCTAATTTGTCAAGTGAGACCAGGAGTACCCAAACATCTGGGTTTCACAAACAGGAATAAACGAAACAAACCAAAGTCACTGCCGTCAAGTTGGATCCGACGTGTAGCGACCCTTCCTTGGGTTTCCGAGGTGGTGTCTCTATGGAGGTAGATTGCCCAATCTTTCTTCTGAGGCGTGGCTGGAGGGTTTGAAACGCCGGCCTTCTGGCTGGCAGTCAGATGCCTTAGGCACTACACCACCAGAGCTCCCACAAACAGGAACAGTTTCTCTAAAGGTTTTGAGACCAACATAAGTTTTCTGAATCTATATTTTGAAATTTTTTTTTGAAAAAAAAAAAAATCCCTGAAGCTCAACTACCATCGATTGAGGAATTCTGGTGGCCACTAACCAAAGGTTGGCAGTTTGAACCCACTAGCTCCTCCGTGGGAAAAGATGAGGCAGTCTGCTTTGGTAAAGTTTTATAGCCTTGAGGCATTTCCACTCTGTCCTCTAGGGCTGCTGTGAGTGCAATCAACTCCACAGCAGTGGGCTTGCTTTTTTTTTTTTTTTTACCATAATCATTATTTCATAAAGAAAAGATCATTTTTCAAGCAAAAAAGTAAGAAATATGTACTCTTAGAACGACGCTTGGATAAGGTGAGTGTTGGGAAAGTTCACTATATGGTTGCTATTTTTCCCCGCTCTGTCTGGATGTGTAAGCTTCTCCCTCTCTGGCCACAGGCAGTGACCCCAGGTCTCCTGGCCTGCGGTGAGTGTGGGGTGAGGTCCAGCTGCACCGGAACATGGTGACCAGGGCAGGGCCTGGTCTTAAGGGCAGAGAAAGTGTCCTGGCCCTATTCTACGTGGGTGACCTGACCGGCAGGGACAGCTACCAGGGCAGGAGACTCCCCCCTTGCTTGTCCGTTAACTTCCCGCTCCAGTAGTGAGGAGGCTGCCTGGCACATCCAGCACAGTGCACAGTGGTTTCAGAATTGTTACTCCGTATCCCTGTGGGACACAACTTTACCAACCTGAGTTGGTGCTTCTGTGCAGTTCCTCTTTAATGTTAGTCTCCACCGATGCCCAATGCTACCCCAAAAACCAAAACGAAACCCACAGCTGGCCTGCCGATGATTGCGACTCACAGCGACCTCACAGGACAGGGCAGAACTGGCCTATGGGGTTTCCAAGGCTGTAAATCTTTGCCGAAGCTGACTGCCTCATCTTTCTCCTATGGAGCAGTTGGTGGGTTCAAACCCCAAACTTCTGGTTAGCAGCCAAATGCTTTAACCACTGCTAAGGGAGTACCCTTTTTCCCCAACACCTCCAGTGAGGGTATGTCATACGTTTCTAATACAATTAGAGTATTTTCTCAGTCTCTGTTCCATCCTGGGGTCACCTGATCTTCTAACCAAACCAAACCCACTGCCACCAATTCGATTCCGACTCATAGTGACACCCATTGGGTTTCCACGGTGGCATATCTTTACAGAAGAGATTGTCCAGTCTTGCTTCTGAGGAGTGGCTGGTGGATTTGAACCACCAACCTTCTGGTTAACAGTCAGATACCTTAGGCACTGTGCTACCAGAGCTCCTTAATCTTCTAACAGATTGTTTTACAAAATTGTGATTTGGGTGAAAGTTTATAGAACAAACTGGTTTTCCATTGAACAGTTTATATACATATTGTTTTGTGACATTCATTGCAGTCCCCACAATGTAACCACGCTCTTCCCACTTCCTCCCTCTTTCCTGTTTCCCTTTGTCCCCTCTCCTAGCTCTTCCTGCCTTCTGAGATTTCTCTCTGGGCAAAAGCTGCCCTATTGATTTTTGATCTAGAGATGGTTGATGATTGTAACGAGTGAATGCCTTCCTGTAGCCTAATACCTTTTTAATTTGTATACATTAATGTTAATTTTTGGGATGGATATGTGTTGACAATCCCTAATGTTATGTATCTGATACTAACATCACAGAGGAGTTTCATGCTCTCAAATCCCCTGGGCTTCACCCACGTAACCCTCTTCCCTCCTCAAGCTCCTGGCAACCACTGATCTGTTTACGGTCTCTAGGGTTTTGCCTTTTCCAAAATGTTATAGAAATAGAATCCCATAGTCTGTAGCCTTTTTCAACTGGTTTCTCACACAGCAACATGCATTCAGCAATTTTTTATAAGGCTGAACAGTCTTAGCATACAGCCCAGCAATCATGGTCCTGGATACTTATCCCACTGTTTTAAAAACCTATGTCTACATAAAACATAGGAGCTCTGGTAGCATAGTGCCTAAGGCACTTGACTGCTAACCAGAAGGCTGACAGTTCAAACCCACCAGCCACTCCTCAGAAGGAAGGTTGGACAATCTACTTCCATAGTGATACCGCCTCAGAAACCCAAGGAGGGGTTGCTATGAGTCGGGTCCAACTCGACGGCAAATAACAACAACATAAAACATGGTACATGGATTAAATGATCAATTTTATTTGTGGTCATTAAAAACTAGAAACAAACAAAATGTCCTTCAAGAGGTGAAGGGACAAACAATGGTACATTCAGACAAGAAAAAAAAGCCGAGGGGGAAGAAAAAAAAGAATGAGCTATCAATTCACACAACATCATGGAAAACTCTGGAATGTCAAATTCTGATGTTGTGTTTTCGTTATCATTCAACTAAAAATATTTCTAACTCTTGTAATTTCTTCTTTGACCCAGGAATTATAAACTATGGCATTGAATTTCCAAATATGTTTGGGTGTTTTTTAGTTATCCTGCCGTTTTGAGTTCTAATTTAATTCCACAGTGGACAAAGAACATACAGTATATGGTTTCAGTCATTTAACATTTGTTAACAACAGTCAAGAGGAGGAAACCACCCAGTGTCCGCTGACAGATGAATGGATGGAAGAACAGGATGTGGCGTGCCCATATGCTGGAGAATTTTCCACCATGAAAAGGAGTGAAGTTCTGATACTCGCCAGGACATGAGTGAACCTGCAAACCTATTCAGTGAAATGGGCCATACATTGTATGACTTATTTATATGAACTCTCTAGACTAGCAAAGACTGCAGCCTCAGTGTGGATTACACCTCAACAAAAGAAAACAAAAATCCCCACAACAGAGCTGGTTAGCAACATCATGACAAAGAAAGAAAAGACTGAAGGTGTCAAGGATTTCATTTTACTTGGATCCACAGTCAATACCCAATGGAAGCTGCAGTCAAGAATCAGATGATGCAATGCATTGACCTAATCTGCTGCAAAAGACCCCTTTGAAGTCTCTAAAAGCAAAGATGTCACTTCCTTCGAGGTCAAGATGCACCTGACCCAAGCCATGGTATTTTCCATCACCTCATATGTATGTGGAAGCAGGACAATGAGTAAGGAAGACTGAAGCATCAATACCTTTGAATTGTGGTGTCAGTAAAGAACAGCGGATATACCATGGACTGCCAGGAGAACGAACAAACCTGTCTTGGAAGAAATACAGCCAGAATGCTCCTTGGAAGTGAGCATGGTGAGACTTTGCCTCACAAACTCTGGGCATATGATTGGGAGGGACCAGTCCCTGAAGAAGAACAATGTGGGTCAGAGAAAGAGGAAGACCCTCAGTGAGACGGGCTGACAGCGGCTGCAACAATGGGCTCAACCAGCAACGGCTGTGAGGCCGGCACAGGACCAGGCAGTGCTTCCTCCTGGTCTCTGTGAGTCACAGCCAACTCATGGGCACCTAACAACAGCAACATGGAGACAGGTGCATTAGAGGTTACCAGGTGCTGGGTGGGGCAGGAGGGTGGAGCCATTGCTCACTGGGCAGGGTGATAACCAGAATCTGGGGACAGATGGTGGTGATGGGTGTACAACCTGGTGAACGTGCTTAGCCGGCAGGTCGTACACTGAAGAATGGCTGTCCTGTCCAGAACTAAGAGGAGTGAAGAAGCCCAAGGCTCCAGGAAGCAAGTAGTCCAAGAGACAAAGGGATCACTCACGGAATCACAGCCTCCTCCAGCCCGAGACCAGAACTAGATGGTACCCAGCTATCAGTACCCACAGCTCTGACCAGGATCACAGACTGTCCTAGACAGAGTGACAGAAAAATGTAGAACAATTTTCAAATCCACAACAAAGACAGACTTACTGGTCTGGTGGAACCCTGGAAACGACGGTCCTTAGACACTCTTCAGACTTAGAACTGAACCCACTCCTGGAAGCCACCTTCCAGCCTAACAACAGGCAGGTCCATAAAGTGAACAGTAACACCTGTGAGGAATGGGCTCCTCAGAACATTCACCTCCAGAGACCCAAAGGGCAGCATTTGTCCAGAAGTAAAGTCCAGAAGGCAGGAAAGCTGGCGAATTTAAAGAGGGAGCCCAGGGTATTAGTGGGGAGAGTGCTGACAGTTGGGGGGGCTTGCAACCTAATGATCTTTGTACATATTGTTGCCTGGGGAACTAAACTGCTCTATAAGCATTCACCTAAACCACAATAAAACGTTCAAAAAATTAAAAAGAATGGTTAAAACTGTGAATTTTATGTGTTGTGGTAAAATACAGATGATTAAAAAACTTGTAAAGAGACCCAGCATTGGCACGGGAGGGCCCTTCTATGAAAAATGCCTCAAACGACATTTTTCCGACTGCCAGGGTATCAAGGTACATCTATCTCGGGCTGGATTCCTTCTTAGTGTGTCCCTTTATTCTTCTGGCTTTGACCGGAACACCACCAAACATCTGCACCGGCACCTCGTGCGCCCAGGGCCCAGCATACTGCACCGGCTTCTGCCGGGGGCTGGGCAGGTTAGGGTCAAGGGGTCCGGAATCCGGGGAGTCGGGGTTAGGGGCGGGCCAGCGTCGAGGGGCGGGGCGCGAGCTCACAACCGCCCCCCACGTCTAGCTCTCGGCTCCTCCGGATCCGCCGCGCTGGGAGCGGCCCGCGGGCCCGGGCCATGCGCGCCTTTCTGGGCCGCGCCGCACTGCGGGGGCTGCTGGGCGGCCCGCGGGCCCCGGGCCCGAGCCCCTTACGGCACAGCTCGGGTGAGTGGGCGCCCTGGGCGGGAGCTGGGCGGCGTGCAGCGCGGCCTTTGTTCGCGCACGTGCGCCCGGGCGCTGGGGGCCAGCTCTGTCTGGAAGGGGCAGGCTCTGAGCTCCCGGGGCGCCCCCCCCCCCGTGCCCACCCTCTGCCGCCTGCCCGGGTACTGAGCCCCTGGAGCAGAAGGAGCCCCAAGGCCAGGTGGCCACAGTGGGCGATGACGGGGTCCCTGGGGGCCAGGGGCTCCCAGAAGTCTTCCTCAGTAGGCCCACTGCCCGGTCTTAGGTCGCTAGAGCTAAGCCTGGCCTGGCCACTGGCTCAAGGGTCTGCCCCGGGAGGTTTGTGGGGGCCCATCCCGGCCCTGACTCGAGCCTGTCTGTTTGATGGAGGGTCAAGGCTGTGCAGGCCCTCCCCATCGCCTGGAAGCCACAGCAGCCCCTTTCCTTCACTCAGGAGCACAGACTGTGGCCACCGGCTCCTGCTAGCATGGCAGGTGTCTTGGTCCACCTAGGAGGACAGGAGTCAGAGAGAGACCAGGGGTCCTGCTTTTCTCTTTTGGTCTCCTGGCTCTTCAGGATGCTTTCCTGGGGATGCCTCAAGACTGCTGCCCTGGCTGGTGGAACCACTGAGACTATGGCCTCTAGCTGCCCTTAAGGTCTGGAATTGAACCCACACCTGGGGTTTCCAGCCAAACAAAAGACAGGCATATGAGTTGAACATTTACCTCAAGTAGACACACTCCTTGGAGAGAACAATCATGGGAGAAAGAAGGGCTGCTTATGCACAGGGAGACAGCTCAGGGGGCAGGAGTGCATGGAGGGATGGACACAGGGGAAGAGGTAACTATGGGGAGGAAGTGGCAGGGGAGCTGTTGAATTGTGGTAAACTGTGGTCAATGTCATGAGACAAAGTATATGTGAACCGCTGTATGGAAAGTGAATTTGCTCTGTAAACCTTCACCCAAATGACAAAAAAAAAAGACCGCTGCCCTGGGTGCCCCCTGCTGTGAGTGCTTCTGGCTCCCAGCTATGTAGGGGTACCAGCAAACGCATTGGGTCTGGCTGGGGCGCCCAGGCTGTGGAGGCATGGAGGCTGAGGCCACACAGCCTTGACCCCCCCTTTCTAAAGGAGGCCCATCTCGGACCCAGGAGCGGACCCTGGTGGCAGTGAAACCTGATGGGGTGCAGCGGAGGCTGGTGGGAGATGTGATCAGCCGCTTCGAGAAGCGTGGCTTCAAGCTGGTGGGGATGAAGATGCTGCAGGTATGAGAGGGCCTCCCGGGGAGCTGGGGGGCCTCCAGAGGCATCTCCCACCCCCTCACTTACTGCCCCCAACTTGTGCCACCCAGGCACCAGAGAGCGTCCTTGCCCAACACTACTGTGACCTGCGGGGGAAGCCCTTCTACCCAGCCCTCATCAGCTACATGAGCTCCGGCCCGGTGGTGGCCATGGTGAGCCATGGAGGCTGGGTGTGTTTTGTGTCCTTCCCCAAGCCTGGGCCTAGCCTGTGCTGTCCCTGTGCCTCCCTGACCCCTTATCTCGGTGCTGCAGGTCTGGGAAGGCCACAATGTGGTCCGCACCTCGAGGACCATGATCGGAGACACAGACGCTGCGGAAGCTGCCCCAGGAACCATCCGGGGAGACTTCAGCGTCCACATTAGCAGGTATGGGCCTGATGCTCTCCGCCTGGACACGGTCCACGATTGTGGCTACTGGATCCTGGCAATCCATGTCAGTGAGGCTTCCCCTCATTTTGCTACCTCCCCACTTTACAAGAGGTGGTAAGGCCTTCCTCAAGTCTGCCAGGCAATTCTTTCAAAGCCGTTCACAGGCACAGATGAAACGGGGCACCTCTGTTGGGCCTGTGCTGTCTCCACTGTTGCCCGAGTCTATTTCCCCAGCCCCTCTGAGGAGCGGGCACGGGTCAGTGGGTGGGGAAATAAGTTTCTGAGAAGCTGGGTGTTTGGTTGGATCCAACGAGATGTTGGGTAAGAAGCTGGAACCCAGTTTTCCAACTCTTTGCTCCTGAGATAGGTGTTGATTTCCGTTAGCCCCTTCCTCCCTGCAGTCACTCAGTTTGCTCCCCTGCACCACCACAGGAACTCCAGGGAGCACCCTGAAGCCTTACCTTTGCTGTCTGTCCCCGGTGCAGGAACGTCATCCATGCCAGCGACTCCGTGGAGGGGGCCCAGAGGGAGATCCGGTTGTGGTTCCAGAGCTGTGAGCTGGTGGACTGGCCGGACCTGGGCCCCCACAGCAGTGTCTCCCCAGCCTGAGGGCTTTGGCTGCTCTTGTCTGCCCCCATATGAGCAGGATCAACTACCTCTTGTCAACAAGACTCAGCCCACATCCATGCTTTGTCAGTCTTTCCAAACCACTCCCCGGTGACCTTCTGCCCCAGCCCTGCTGAGGTTTGAGCTGTCAACTTTCTGTGCCTTTCTGTGTCCTAAGCCAGCACCAGATTGGACCATATCCTTTCTGTACCAAAGTGCCAGACAACTTTTGGGGTGTTTGCAAAAGAGGGTAGTGTGACCTGCCCTCCCCCAAGGGAGACATTAAACTTCACTGTGCTGTGTTGTGTGTGTGTGTGTGAGTGAATGGTTGCTTTGCTTTCAAAGCTGTAAACCTCTTGAGGGCAAAAAGGAAGCCTACAGTTTCACACTCCCAGTAGGGGATCCATAGATAGATTCCTTGAGGGTCCAGAGACCTCCGCCTGACTTGGGGGAAGGAGAGAGCAGCTGCTCTGGCCCCACAAGCCATGTGGGGTTGGAGGGTACAGCCAGTCCACTCCCAGGGCCGGATCCTCTGTCTGGTCCCTCCCCTGAAGCTGGCTGCAGCCCCCGTCACACCTCGCCCTTGGTGCCTGGGGCTCCCTGGTCACCTGTCCCAGGTAATGGACACAGCTGTTCCTGTCTAGCTTTTGGTGGGTTCCCAGCATCCCACTGTCAGAGCCCCTACGGGAGGGGACGGAGGAAAGGCCGTGCGGAAACTGGCACTGGCCGGGCGCCTTTGGGGTCCAGCAGCGAACGCGGTTTCCCTCTGCTTTCGCAGGCTCTAGCTCAGACCCCCACCCAGCCCGCCGTATTGGTTCAACAGGGCGGGGCGTGGGGAGGTCTTTTCTGCCCCTTTCAACTGTGGGTGTTTTCACTGCCAAGCGCCCCTAGCAGGTGTTTGAAGGCACAGATGGGCCCGCCCTTAACTGGAAGCCGAGTGTCTGCTGCGCCCTGGCGGCGAATCCGTCAGCTAAAGGGCGCAGAATCAGGTGCGACCCCGGGCCCGCCCCGCGTGAACTGACGCAGAAGCTACGGGCAGCCACGACGCTTTGCGCCTGCGCCCGTAACCCGCTTCCAGTCCCAGAAGACAGCGCGGCCGCGACGAAGGGGCGTGCGGCGACGGGCGGGGCGAGGCAGAGCAGGCCAAAGGGGCGGGGTGGGTTCTGCCAGGAGAGAGGAGAGGGGCGGGGCCTACGGCAGGGGCGGGGCGCGCGGGGAGGGAAAGGGGCGTATCGGGAAGAGCAGCGACTACAAGCAAGGCAGAGCGTCCGGGGCCGAGAGCGGATCTCACGGAGCTGGTGTCGTCCGAAAGGTCGACGCTGGTGCACAGATTCCCCCAGGCAGTATCCCCGCTGTTTTTGCTGCCCCAGCCTGCACCGAGCCCATGGCCCAGCCACCGCCCGACGTCGACGGGGACGACTGTCTCCCCGAGTACCGCCACCTCTTCTGCCCGGACCTGCTGCGGTGGGCGCCGCTCGGGGGCAGGGGCCTGGGCGTTCTGGGTGCAGTCCCCGGCGAGGTGGTGTGGGATGTGGTTTAATTGGGGTGGAAGCCCGCGCCGGGCGAGCGCACAGTCCAGGGGCCTGGTGACCTTTGCACGGTTGAGAGCTGTCTGTGCCCCTAGCGGTGGAGCCGGCTTTGACCTGCAGGCTTGAGGACCCTTGGGGAAGGGTTGCACAGAGCCCAGGCGCCTAGGAGAGCTGGGTTTAGAAAGCAGAGTTTTCTTCTAAAAAACGCCCTTTCCTTGTGAGCAGTTCAAATCTGACGGAGTGCTCAGTGCAGAGGCTCAAAGACTGAGGTCACCTGCCTGTCCCCCTTCCCCCAATGTAGCGGGAATCTCTGTGTAGACCACTTATTTTGGTCTTCTCAGGGACCAGGTGGCCTTTATTACTGGAGGGGGCTCCGGGATTGGCTTCCGAATTGCTGAGGTCTTCATGCGGTGAGCATTGCCTGCAGCCTTCCCACCTCCTACCCAATCCCGGCCCCTCCTGTGGCCCCTGCTCCAGCCTGGGCTTCCTAGACAGACACTGGTGTGTGGATGGAGTGCCTTGTTGGTGCCCCCACCTGGAAAGGGTCACAGTGCCTTTAAGAGGGTCTGGAGGGGTCAAGTGCTGAGCAGGCCAGTGGGGGGTGGTGTCAGGACTCTGCATGTTAGTCCCGGCTGTGTGGCTCTGGCCTTGGCACCCCCATTTGCACAAAGAGGAGAGGGGAGCTGCCCAGAGGAGGAGATAGCTGCTCCCTGTGAACCCCCTCCCCTTTTGGAAGGCTCCTGGTCATGCGTGTACCTCTCGGTGACATCTGGAGAGACCTTGGCAGACGCTGATACAGAAAAGGATTTTTGCACAATTATGTGTGGACAGCCGTTGGTCCAGAAGATCCGAGTGACTCCACTATGGGCCTCCTAGGGCTGGGGCCAGTGAACCCCAGTGTGTAAAGGACAAAGTGTCTTTGGACACAAGTTCTATGGCCTCAGGCCCAGAATGGCACCTTGCCACACTCACCCAGGAATTGGGGTGATGATGCCCAGGGCTTGGCCAGAATTGGGGAGAACCAGTCTGGAGGACCCCTCCCCAGTGTTCCTCAAACTCTCACTTTTCATACCAGAGAGTGAGTCCCTTGGGAGAGAAGCCTTAGGGCTCATCCCACCCGAAGGACTTGCCTCACGAGCTGGGTGGCTTTCCCACACACTATAGCTAGGACCCACAGGTTGTTTCAAGAGTTAGGATCTCTTAGCTTTCAGGGAACCTCCAAACAGGTGGCGGCACTGTGATTGTTACTGCGAGGCTGAGACCTTCAGAGGTGGGGTGGTGACAGTCACAAGGTAGGAGCCAGAACCGGCAGGGCTGAGCAGGGGAGACTAGCAGGCCCGTGCTGCTTCCATGCTGGGGGTGGGCTGGGAATTCCCAGGTGATAGTGCCCACCACAGCTGCTCAGCCCTGTGCCTCCTGCCCCGGGCTGTGCAGCAGCCTGAGAAACCCTTTGGGGATGGAGCTCTGCTTACAGCAATGGGCAGACCCTCCTGGGCATATCCTGTGTGCCTGGCCACCCTCATGCCTGCCCTGTGGTTTTACAGGCATGGGTGCCACACAGTCATCGCCAGCAGGAGCCTGCCGAGAGTGTCGATGGTGAGGGCTTCTCCCTGCCCTGTGGAGGTGGGCGGCCAGAGCCTGGGCCAAGGGTGTCTTCAATATACGTGGCCTCCCAGTACCCTTGGTCCCTGGGGACTCTGTTGGTGATGGAGTGGCCCCTGGAGATCTTGGGGTTCAGGGAGGTTGGGGAGGCAGGCCACAGCAAGTGGGTCCTTGATCAGGAAGGACTCGCCAGCACAGTTCTGTGTCTGGGCCGGGGTGGCGAGGTGGCTGCATCTGCTGCTACGGGTAACAGGCACGTGGGGAGACAGACAGCGCGGGGTGATGTAGAAAGGTCAGCTGGGACTGTGGGCCTGGGGTGGCCACCTGCAGGCTACACCTCCCCACAGTGGGGTCCCGGCAAAGCTGATAACCCAGCAGGACAAGAGCTCATGGCCAGGAACGGGAGCAGGGTCCATAGGCCCTGTGTGCCGCCCACGTCTCCCTTCCTGTCTGGTTTCTAGGCCGCCAAGAAGCTGGTTGCGGCCACGGGCCAACGGTGCCTGCCTTTGTCTCTGGATGTTCGAGATCCCCCAGCCATCACAGCCGCAGTGGATGAGGCCCTAAGGGAGTTTGGCAGAATTGACATCCTTGTTAATGGTGAGTTCGTGAGCTAGGGCTTCTGTTAGGCTCCAGGACAGGGTCCCCGTGGTGGAACATGCCCAGGCCTAGACCCGGCTCCTTGCTGGAGGTGAACGTTGCTGGGGTGCTGGAGTGACTAAAATAATACTGCCATCAAGTCAATCCCGACTCAGCGACCCCTCCTTGGGTTTCCGAGGCGGTCACTACAGAAGTAGATACACAGTAGTAGTAGAAGGAGTGGTTGGTGGGTTTGAACCACCAGCCTTCTGGTTAGCAGTCAAATGCCTTAGGCACTATACAACCAGAGCTCTTCGACTATAATAGGCTTTGTTATTTTAGTAGGAGTCCTGATTGCTCAGTGGTTAAGCACTTGGCTGCGAACAGAATGGTTGTCAGTTTTAACCCATCAGCTGCTCGATGGATGGAAGGTTGGCAGTTGGTCTTACAGCCTTGGAAATTATGGGGCGGTTCTGTTCTGTCCCGTAGGATCATTAGAGTTGCAATCAACTTGACGGTAATAGGTTTTTTGGTATTATTTTAGTGCGGTTTTTAGATTTATGCAAAGACGTGCAGAATTTACAGAGACCCCTGTATGCCCCTTCTCTCTCACCCAGTTTCACTGTTACTAGCATTTTACATTCAAGTGTGTTGCAGGTAATGAGTCAATATGTATGTTTTAACTGTGTTGTGATAAAGTAGCTATAACAAAGAGTTTGTCATTTGAGCCATTTTTGCAGGTGCAAGTCACTGACGTTAATTATAGTCACTGTGTTTTGCAGCCATCATCACTCTCCATTTTCAAATGTTCGTGCCCTTAAGCAATGAGCCCCCATTCCCTCCTCCCTAATCTCTAGGCAGTCACCACTAATCTGCTTTGGTCTCTGTGAATAGGCCTAGTCTACATATTTCATATAAGTGGGATTGTACAGAGGGGCCGTGGTGGTTCAGTGGTTAAGAGCTTGGCTGCTAACCAAAAGGTCAGTGGTTCGAGCCCACCAGCCGCTCTGTGGGATAGAGATGTGGCAGTCTGCTTCTGTGAAGAATACAGCCTTGTAAACCCTATGGGGCAGTTCTTCCCTGTCCTGTAGGGTTGCTGTAAGTCAGAATCCTCTTGATAGTAGCAGATTTGGGTTGTGGGATCCTGGGATATTTGTCATTTTGTGTGTGACTTACTTTACTCAGTGTGATGTCCTCTAGGGTCATTCCAGTCACAGCACAGCCCAGGGACTTGATGGAGCAGGGTGTATACGTACGTGATCGCTAACTCTGGTCCACAGGATGTGAATTTCACTCTCACATGAAATTACCCTTTGAAAACGTCCTGTCTTGCTTCTGCCATTCAGGAGTTTGTCCAAACCCTCTCAGGGTCCATGAGGGTCTGCCCCCTCACTGACCCCAGGCATCCTCCACCCCCAGCATCACTCACTGTCCCCTCCCGCCCTGCAGGTGCTGCTGGGAACTTCCTATGCCCTGCCAGTGCCCTATCCTTCAATGCCTTTAAGACTGTGCTGGACATTGACACTGCTGGCACCTTCAACGTGTCCCGCGTGCTCTACGAGAAGTTCTTCCGGGTAGGTGTCCTGAGGCTGTGGCGTCCTCCTCTGGCCGCCCACCCAGTGCCCCCTCCCCTGGGCTGCCCCTACCACCTCCCTCCCCAGGCCTCCCACTCACCCTCCCCTGCCCCATGTCGCAGGACCATGGAGGGGTGATCATCAACATCACCGCGACTCTGGGCCTCCGGGGGCAGGTGCTTCAGGTGCACGCAGGAGCTGCCAAGGCCGCTGTGGGTAGGGCCCCTCTCACCATCCTGGGACTGTGGTTTCAGGTGGAACTGGGCCCCTGTGTACACCCCAGCCTCCCTGGATGGCAGGGTCGCTTTACAGGTGCCCCTCATGCCAGCTCTCTTCCTTTGCAGACACCATGACAAGGCACCTGGCTGTGGAGTGGGGCCACCAGAACATCCGTGTCAACAGCCTGGCCCCCGGCCCTATCAGCGGCACCGAGGGCTTCCGACGGCTGGGTAAGGGCTCAGGAAGGCCAAGCCCTCTGTGGGACTCCTCTTCCATAGTCCAGTGACAAGTGTTGGCCTAAGGGACAGTCCTCAGCTGGACTTGGGACAGGTGCTCCAGGAGGTGGGGAGTGCTATGGCTCACGGACTTCAGCAGGGTGTGGGCCGAAAAGCCTTGCCATTGCTCTTGACTTGGTTTGCTCTGCCAGGCCTTGGTGATGCTAACAGCCCTTCCCCTAGACAGAGCTGGCCAGGGGAGGGGCCCTGGGCACCTGGGGCCCGCAGAGGCTTGCAACAGGCACGTCCTTACCCATGACCCAGCCTCCTGCTCTCCAGTCAGCCCCCAGGGCAGCACCGTCCTGCGGTCCACCGGGATACCACTGCAGAGGATAGGAAACAAGACGGAGATCGCCCATGGCGCACTCTACCTCGCCAGCCCTGCGGCGTCTTACGTGACGGGAGCCGTGCTGGTGGCTGATGGTGGTGCGTGGCTGACCTCGTCCAACAACACCGGAATGGTCACAGCGTTCCCATCCTCCCCTGCAAAGCTCTAGGTGACGTGCTAGCCCCGCCCTCAGTGGTCCCCTGTCTTCAGCCTTCCCATGACTCCCTGTGATGGCTGCTCTGAACGGCTGCACAGCTGGCGTTGGGCACGGACACAATTCCTTCCGTTGCTAGGCGTGTGTCTGATCATGTTCTTGGTGACCTCGCGTTCCCACCACTCAGGATCAAGCAGTATGTGGGATACAGCCAGAGGGTCTTTTGGGCCAGTGGTGGTGCTGGGGGGCCCAGCCTGTTGGAGCCACACCACACATTCGGAGCCCCGTCGGGGAGACTGAGCTCACCTGTCCCTTTAGGAGCCCCTGGGGCAACCCTGTGGGAGGTCTCTGCCCTCCCTTTCCCCACCTGGTGTGGCTTGTCTGGACAAGCCCACAAGGGGGTGGCCGTGTCTGGCTCGGGCTTGTGGGCCCCTGGGCTGCCTTGTATCCTTGGTCTCTGTGGCATTTCCATCAGGTGCTGAGTGGCAAAACAGCCGAGAGAAGGTCTTCTCACCTGCTCTGAACTCCTCAGGTACCACCTCCCAGTGCCCCAGCCAGTGCCGAGCAGAACCGAGAGCCCACAGTCCAGAAGTATGGAGTCCACCAGATACATCAGCTGGAGCAGGGACCAGCCCCGTCCTCTGGGACTGTGTTGTCTCAGTCTTCCTCTTCACAGCCCTTCTCCCCTTCCCAGCTGGGCTGTGGCCTGCTGACCTGCCCACAGGGCGTCTGACCAGAGCTGGGGGCAGGTCACCATTGGAGAAAGGGGGTGAGGCCCGGTAGCAGCAATGTCCTGTCCACGCCCTCCCTACAGCCAAGGCTGCTCCACCTGTCGCCCTGCCCAGCTCTGGCCACTCTGCCCTGTCCACGTGTGCCCATAGTGGCTCACACCCTGTGTTGGCTGGAGGAGGAGGGAGCCTGCCACTTCTTGGCTTTGCTTCCTTGCCCCTTCTCGTATTTGCAACCTCTAAAACTCCCTTCAAAACCACCATGACGATTGTGAAAATACAGAAAATGCCAGGTTCTCTGAATGGAAGGCTCATTTCATCCTTGATCCCTGTCAGAGTGGCATCTGAAACTTCAGCTGTGGAAGAAGTTCACTACGAATTCTCAGTCCTGAGTCCCTTTGATGGGGACGAGGGTATTTCACTTCTCTCCCTTTGAACCATGTACAGACGCCAGCCGGTGCTGGCGTTCTTGCAGCACCGTTCACAGTGGCCAGTGGTGGAAATAATCAGTGTCCGTCGGTGGGCAAGCTGACAAATGCAATGTGCTACATGCCTACCATGAATATTACCATATGGAGAAATGACGTGGTTCATGCCACAGCGTGGACAACCTTGGAAACATGCTGAGTAAATGAAGCGAGCCACAAAAAGGCAAATTCTGTGAGCCCACCAATACGAAGTCAGCCATTGTAACCAGAGTTTAGTAGTGGCTACTGGGAATGAGAGGGAGGGGGAAGGGGGGGTCTTACCAAGGGGGCTCAGCTTTGCACAAAGTGATGAGCATAATGTCACTGAATGACACGTGAAAATACGGTGAATTGATAAATGTTATATGTATTTTTTTATTGAAAATTTTTTTTCAAAGCCAGACAGCTACAAACCATGACAAGGCTACCATTTGTGGTGTGGCAGGCCGGCCCTTTCTCCGTCGTCACCCTGCTAAGGGTCCAAGGGCACAGACAGACATCTTACCAGCAGTCTGCCTGGCGACCCCTCTCCCACTTGGAACGGTGGCAGGAGGACGCCTTTCCCAGACCACAGCGAGTCTCCCTCAGGGCAGCCGCCTGGCCCCTGCCCGCCTCCAGTCCTGTTTTTTGTGATACTATCTCTGACGTTGTCGTCATGTTGATTGGCTTTGTTTTGCTGAGCTGTGTCCCAGCACCTGGCACTTTGCCTAACTTGGAAGGGATGCCACTCAGTGCCCTATGGTTGAGAGAATAAACATACACACACACACACACTCATGGACCCTGACCCTCTGATGAGCCGTGAAGGTCATTGTTATGCCACTCAATGCCCTATGGTTGAAAGAATAAACACACACACACACACACACACAGTCATGGACCCTGACCCTCTCATGAGCCGTGAAGGTCATTGTTAGGCCACTCAGTGCCCTATGGTTGAGAGAATAAACAGACACGCACACACATACACACACACCCCCGCTCATGGACCCTGACCCTCTCATGAGCCATGAAGGTCATTGTTACACATCCTGTGATAAGCATGGCTGCAGTAGACACCACAAAGCAAAGGAATCCTTTAAATTGCTGGAAAGAAACTTGATTCAGGGGCGCTTCTCTCGTTGCCGTGGTAACGTGGCTGTGGGGCCCTTGGTAGTCACTGTGTCCTGTGTCATCACTGAAAGGCCTGGAGGTCAGGGTGTCCAGCACTGATGGCCGCTTCCCAGATACTCAGCCCTCACCGTGTGGCTCCTTCAGGCGCCGGAGTCCTTCCCCATGTGTCCCTCTAAGTCTCATCCACTCTGTCCCTCTTCTTCCTCATTCCTTCCCAGACACTGTGCTGGGTACCTGCTGGGGCTGGGCCACCCAGGTGGGGTCAGGGCAGACCCAGGAAGCCAAGGGCTCTGCCCAACCAGCTCCTTTCTCCTGTGGACCATGGTGGCCTAGATCCTTCTTTGGATGTCCTTTTCCTTGTCCACACTAACTGGGACCCTTCTGTGAAATGCCTCACGCCCCCTGCCCCATCCCCGCAGACAGGGAGGCCCTTGGTATTTGTGCTGGCCTCCAGTTACCTTTCTGGGATTAGACGGCCTTGTTAGATGGATGGCAGCTTCCAGACTCTTGCTCATTACTGATTATCTCTTGTGTGATCTCGTCAGATGACAAGCTAATTGGGACACAGTGGTTCCACTAATTGAACTCACAGATTAACTGCCTCCCAGTTGTGGGGAAGACGCCCATCAAGCCATCTCAATAAGATGGTGCCAGGCAGATATCCATTAAAAGAGGAATGGGAGACACTGGTCCAAAAAGCAAGGTTACCCTGTAACTCCTCCACCCTCTCCTGTAACCCAGATTTCACCCAACAGAGGAGAGTGATGTAAACCAGATCATGGGAAACCTGGGGCTAAAAAAGGAAGCTCGGATCACATGCCAACATCACCGCCCTCCACAGTCCGTGGTTGTCACGGGTGGCGAGATGGCAGCCGGGGTGTGAACTACAAGGAGCTCTAGGTGCGATGAGTGAGGCCCTGTCATTGCAGGAGGGTGTAAAGCACACATGAGTGGTTTCCAAGGGGAACTTTGAAATCGTCAAAGCCTCCGGCTGAGTCAGGAGGAATGAGATTGTTCTTACAAACTCATGTTCTATTTTTACTCCAAGAAACACACTTGACCAAATTTGAAGGTGAGGGAAAAAATCCTTCATCATGAAAAGAATCTCAGTAAACACAAAGGGTGTCTGTGCTCGTGAGCGTTGCGGTATTATGGGGAGAATGTGGCCTGGACCCACAATGGACTTGTCTCTAAGCTGGTGTGTTGAATACAAAATGTTAATCTAGTTTTTGAAATTGTACATTACGAACATTGGGGAGGCAGTTTTTGTTTTTTTTAATTTTGTTATTGAATTATGTGAAGGTCCCTGAGGCACAAATGGTTTCTGCTCCATGACTACAGGTTGGCGGTTCAAACCCACCAGGGGAACCATGGAACAAATGCTTGGGGCTCTGCCTCTGTAAAGATGGCAGCTAAGAAACCCCTCAGGGCGGTCGTACCCTGTGACACAGGGGGGCACTATGGGGCAGAATTGACCTCAGCAGCGGCTTTGGTTTCAGTTTTATTGAAGTCGCAACACTCGGTAAACTGCACGTATGTAAAGCATGCAGTTTGATGAGTTCTGATGTGTACGCCTGTGACACCATCACTGCTATCAAGACAAGGACCATCATCGCCTGCAGGTCCTTCCTCCTGCTCCTTGTGTCCCACCCTCCTATCCCTCCCCAGCCCTTTGCTGCCAAGTAGCCAGTGATCTGCTTTCACTGTGGGAAGTTAGTAAACGGGACTACGTACGTAGCATGGACCCTTTTTTCCCTCACTACTACTTCTGAGCATTATGTTGAAATTCATACATGTTGTGTGTATCAGTAATTCATTCCTTCGCGTTGCTGCATGGTGTTCCATAGTATGGTTGTACTAATTGGCTTATCAGTTCACCTACTGATGAGTATTTGGGTGGTTCCTGGGTTTTGGCTATTAAAAGCAAATCTGATGACTCACTCCTGTGGCTTCCAGCCAAATAAGAGGCAGGCATATGGGCTGAATATTTACATCAGATGGACACACTACTTGGAGTGATCAATCGTGGGAGAACAGAAGGGCAGGGTAAGAACAGGGAGACAGCTGGGGAGGGGGTGCTGGCAGGAGTGCATGGGAAGAAAGGACCCAGGAAAGAGGTAACCATGGGGAAAAGAAGTAAGAAGAGAGCTGTTACATTGTGGGGAATTGCAGTGTAGGAAAGTTCCCATTCCTCTATGTCGATGCCAACACTTGCTTGTCAAAACCAACCTAAACCCACTGCCATCAAGTCAATTCCAACTCATAGCAGTGACCCTATAGGACAGAGTAGAACTGCCCCATGGGTTTGCAAGGCTGTAAATCTGTATGGAAGCAGACAGCCTCAACATTCTCCTGCAGAGCAGCTGGTGGGTCTGGACTGGTCAGCAGCCCAGTGCTTTAACCACAGTGCCACCAGAGCGCCTTACTGATGTTGTCAGTCTTGTTTAATTTTAGCCATTCTGGTGGATGTGAAACAATACCTCCTTGTGGTTTTCCTTAGTGACTAATAATGTTGGACATCTTTTTATTCATCTTAAGTGTGAATTACATGTCAACATAAAACAAAATTCCTTACAACAGGACCAATATGCAACATCACGATAAATCAAGAAAAGATTGAAGTTGTCAAGGATTTCATACTACTTGGATCCACAATCAAGGCCTATGGAAGCAGCAGTCAAGAAATCAAATGTGTGGTATTGGACAAATCTACTGCAAAAGACCTCTTTGAAGTGTTTGAAGACTGAGGTGTGCCTGACACAAACCCTGGAATTTTCAATAGCCTCATGTGCATGTGAGAGCTGGGCAATGAGTAAGGAAGACTGCAGAAGAACTGAGGCATTTGAATTGCGGTGCTGGCAAAGAATATCGAGTGTACCAGGGACTTCTGGAAGAACAAACAGATCTGTCTTGGAAGAAGTACAGCTGGAATGCTCCTTAGAAGCAAGAATGGCCAGACTTTCTCTCTCATGCTCTGCTTACTTTGTCAGAAGGGGACCAGTCCTTGGAGAAGGATAACATGCTGGGTAAAGTGGAGGGTCAACGGAAAAGGGAAAGACCCTCAACAAGGCGGATTGAAAGAGTGGCTGTGACAGTGAGCTCGAGCGTGGCAGCGGTTGTGAGGATGGCTCATGGGCCGTGTTTCATTTTGTCATACATGGGGTCACTATGGGTCGGGTGACTCAATGGCATGTGATAACAACAACATACCTTTTTTTGGTGAAGTATCTGAGTAAATCTTTTGCCCGGTGCAAATTCATTTTCCATACAGCAGTTCGTACACATTTTGTCTCATGGCATTGACTTCAAATTCCCACAATGCAACAGCTCTCCTCCCACTTCCTCCCCATAGTCACCTCTTCCCTGTGTCCTTCCCTCCCTGCACTCCTTGCCCCTGGAGGTGTCTCCCTGTGCACACACAGCCCTTCTGTTCTCCCATGGCTAACCTGTCCAAGGAGTGTATCAGCTTATATGCCTGTCTTTTATTTGACTGGCAGCCACAGGAGTGAGTTCAGTTCTAGACCTGAAGTGTAGCTAAGGGTCATAGTTTTAGGAGTTTCACCAGGCTCTATCAGACCAGCAAACTTGGTCTCTTTTTTTTTTTTTTTTATGATGTTGAGTTTTGTTCCACATTGTTCTCCCTCTCTATCCAGGATCTCCTACATAGATCTTCCTCCGAGTGGTTG
>NW_006922338.1:313701-315802 GCF_000298275.1 Orycteropus afer afer
ATCGTGATTTGGATGAAAGTTTACAGAGCAAATTAACTCTCCATACAGCAGTGTGGTAGTTAAATTTGTATGTCAACTTGGCTGGGCCTGGTTGAGTATCTGGGCAGTTGGTGGTAGTTATTCCCCATGAAGAGACAGGCAATCGACTCCATGGTGGAATCTACCACAAGCGGCTGAATAGCTGCCTTGGGATGTGGTCTGCTTCCTGTATATAAGGAGAAGCCTTGGGGCTAGTCTCTAGCTTATGGTATGTTTGGATCCCGCATGTAGCCATGTTGTTGTTCAGCAGCCTGCCATGCTCTGCCAACCTTGGGACTTACAATGGACTTGAGTTAATGGTGTGGTTTGGTAACATCAGGACTGTGCCATTTTATTTGTCGACCTTGGGCTCGTTAGCCTCAGTAGCCAGTAGCTGCCTGAGTAAAGAGATGCCTCTAGCTTCAGCAGGCCGGGAGCAAGAGGTAGAGCTTACGCCCAAGGTCAAGGGGCTTTCACACAGCCCCTAGGGCCTGGCAATTTGAACTTGGACTTAAAGCCTCCAAACTGTAAGAGAATAAACTCCTGTTTATTCAGCCATCCATCCCATTTGTGGTATATTCTTGTCAGAGTGGTATTAGGTAACCAGAACAAGCAGTTCACATACACTGTCTCGTGACATCGACTACAATTTACCACAATGCAACAGCTCCCCTCCCACTTCCTCCTGATAGTTACCTCTTCCCTGTGTCCATCCCTCCATGCATTCCTGGCCCCTGAGCTGTCTCCCTGTGCATAAGCAGCCCTTCTTTCTCCCCTGATTGATCTCTCCAAGGAGTGTATCTACCTTAGGTAAATGTTCAGCTCATATGCTTGTCTTTTGTTTGGCTGGAAGCCACAGGTGTAGGTTCAATTCCAGACCTGAAGGTCAGCTAGGGGCCATAGTCTCAGTGGCTCTATGGGACCAGCAAACCTGATCCCTCCCCCTTTTTATTTTTCCAAATGATTTTGAGCTTTGTTCCACATTCTTTTCCCTCTCTATCCAGGATCTCCTACATAGGTCCCCCTCTAAGTGGCTGACAGTGGTACCAGGCACCATCTAGTTCTTCTGGTCTCATAGTTGTACAGGCTACAGGTTGCATGGTGTACCAGTTGCTAGGACTAATTGTTTCCATGCATCTTTGGTTTTCTTCATTCTTTGATCTGGACAAGGAGAGACTCATTGCTGCATCCAGATGGTTGCTTGCAAGCTTTTAAGATCCCAGTCGCTACTCGCCAAAGTAGGAAGTGGAACAATGTTTTGTGTAGTATGTTATGCCAATTGAGCTTGATGTCCCCTGTGACTATGGTCTCGAGCCCACAGGTTCAACTACTCGCTCCCTCTGGGTAGCTGGCGTGACCAAGAAGTGATGACAACCTTGGCCCTTGTCAGCTTTACTATACCCTTGGTAATTCTCACAAAACATACAAATACACTTGTAGGACCATTGTCTGCCAACCCTATACATGGTCTTGGGTACATTTCCTGCTGCATAGACATACCTAATAGTTCAGCCTGTCTACCCATCTATCCACCCGTATACCCGTGTTTGCCTTCACTGACAACCCAGTCCTATATGTGCTAAAGTGTTCATCTGTTGTCTGCACCTCCCATGTACCTCTCTCTGTCTTCCTCTTCCTCAGTGCCACCATGTTGATCACTCACATTTGGTACGTTGCCCTTCTCTTCACCCAAATCAATACTTATCTCTCCCTATCTAACAGTGTCCCCTCCCCTCCCACCCCTGGTAACCAACAAAGAAAATTTATTTCCATATATAAACCTTTCTTTGACTTTTACAATAACGGACTAATACAATATTTGTCCTTCTGTGATTGACTTATTTCACTCAGCAGAATGTCCTCCAAGTTCATCCACGTTATGTGGTGTTTTGCAGATTCTATGTTATTCTTTAGGGTTGCAGAGTATTCCATTGTGTGTATGTACCGTAGTTTGGTTATCCATTCCTCAGCTGATGGACACCTAGGTTGTTTCCATCTTTTGGCTATTGTAAATAGTGTTTCAATGAACCTGGGTGTGCATATGTTTGTTCTTGTCATGGCCCTCACTTCTTTAGGATATATA
>NW_006922338.1:316069-319968 GCF_000298275.1 Orycteropus afer afer
TGATGCTGCCTTGGAAACCCAAGGAGGGGTTGCTATGAGTCGGGGCCGACTCGATGGCAAGTAACAACAACAACAAAATATATATATATATATTTTATTGTGATTTGGGTGAAAGTTTACAGAAAACAAATTTGTTTTCCATTCAGCAGTTCACATGCATCGTTTCATGACATTGATTGTAATTTCCCCCAAGGTAACAGCTGTTTTCCCACTTCCTCTCCGTGGTTACCTTTTGCCTGTGTCCTTCTTCCCTATGAATTCCCGCCCTCTGAGCTTTCTTCCTGCGCAAATGCTGCCCTTCAGCTCTCCGTGTGGCTGATCGTTCCACGATGCTCATGTTTTCATTGGGTTGTTTGTCTTTTATTTTTGACTTGTGGAAGTTCCTTACATATTCTAGTTACGTTCTTTGTTGTAAATGTTTTGCACATCTTTTCTCCCAGTCAGTGGCTTGTCTTTTCATCCTTGTAACAGTCTCTTTTGGAAAGGTGACGTCTTGAGTTTTAGATTCTGATGAAGTCCAGTTTGTCATTTTTGTTCTTTAATAGTTCGTGCTTTTCTTTTTTTTTTTTTTTGGTCCAATTTATGAAATATTTACCAAACTGAAAGTTGTGAAGAATTTCTCTGATGCTCTTTCTAAGAAGTTTTGTAGTTTTTTTCTTATGTTTAAATCTGTGATCCATTTTGAGCTTATTGTTGTAGTGTGAGCTAGGGGTCCAAATTAATTTTTCTTGCATGTGGATATCCAGTTGTCCAGCACCGTTGTTAACAAGATTAATCTTTCCTCATTGAATTGTTTCTGCTTGCATGCTGTATTCTGTTCCATTAATCTCTCTGCCTGCTTTTCCTCCAGTAACATACTGTTTTGATTACTGTAGCTTTACAGTGAGTCTTAACGTGGACTTTAAGGCCTCCAACTCTTCCTTGTTTTTCAGATTTGTTCTGGCTGTTTTTGCTCTTGTGTTAGTTTCCCAGGGCTGCACAACAAATGACCACAAACCGAGTGGCTTAAAACAACTGAAATTTATCCTCTCACAGCTCTGGAGGTCACAAGTCTGAAATGAAGGCGTCAGCCGTGCTGCACTCCCTCTGAGGGCTTGAGGGGAGATGGCATTTGACTGCTCAAAATGAAAGATTTCTGTTAACAGGGCCCCCACAAAGTTCACAGGAGACAATACTTGGAAAGGAATTTTAAATTTTAAAACTGACAAGGAATTTTACCTAAAGGAAAAGTCAGAAAAAGAGAATAGAAAAACAAGCAAGGGATACAAGTGGGCAGTTTGAAGAGGTGGTACCCCAGCTGGCCAGTTAATAAATAAATGCTCGAGCGCACCAAGTGCAAACAAACAACAGTGAGATACTCATTTATAGTCTCCAGAGTGCCAGAAATGCGGAAACCACACATAACCACACCAGTGCCCATCGCATCAGTCCCTATGCGAGGCAAACCTGTGTGTTTCAGAGAACTGCTTCATGGCATTTTCAGGACTGTGATGGCTAAGGCACCCCTGGGCAGGTTTGAACTGCCAGTCTTTTGGTTAGTAACACAGTGCTTAACTGTGCTATCCAGGGACTCAGAAAGAAAATCCTCTATCAAGTCTAGGAGCTCTGGTAGCATAGTGCCTAAGGCACTTGACTGCTAACCAGAAGGCTGGCGGTTCAATCCCACCCAAGGAGGACTCGCTATGAGTCGGGTTCGACTCGCTGGCACATAACAACATCAAGTCTACTGAAACTTTGGTGTTTAAACTTCCCCACAGTTTTAAAACCCATGTGCATACAAAGCAGATTTGTGATTGAACTGAGACTGGCCTCTGAACCTTGCCCTGCTGTCAGCACACTGGGGTCTGTGTCTTCTATCAGTGGCTGAGTTTCCACCAGGTGGTAGATACAGGCCCGACCTCCTGCAGTCATCCGTGCCCTGAGGTTTCCTGACCCACTTATCCCTCCTGGTGCCACACGGCAGGAATCTGCTGAGTCACCCTGCTGGGCTTGGTCACCCCATCTTCTCCCACAGGACACAGGTCACCCAGGGAAAAGGGATAAAGGAAACCCACCTGCCTGGCTGGTCCCAAGCGCCCTCTCAAAAGTGCAGATTTCCAGCCAGAGGCTTTCACAGACCTCCACCAGCTCTGAAAACCACAGATGTGTGCCGCACCCACCCTCCCTCCCTCCTCTGCGAATGTTTTACTGTGTTGGTGGTGGGCGATTTTAAGCAGATTCCTGACTCATCCCCACCCCAAGTGACAGAGGGGAACTGCCCCCAGGGTTTTCTTGGCTGTAATGTTTGCAGGAGTGGATGGCCAGGTCAATGGCCAGCAGAGCCACTTGGGTATGTTGCAACCGTCAACCTTGTGTACATTATACGTTTGTCAATCAAGCAATCAATCAGTGTGGGAGGGGCATTGTCAAAAAGGCGGCAAGACTGCTCCCCACTGCTCCTGGCTCGGCTAGTCTGGGCTGGAATGTTCTGTAGAGCAAGAAAGGGACTCCTCACTTTTGATTGACCAGTCCTGTCTAACTGGTCCAGGCAGGAAAAGGCATGCTTCCGAGGTCACCACTCCGGGCTCCAGGCCGGGGAGCGGTGCGCATTTCCCACAGAGGCGCGGGGAAGCGCCCGTCCACCCTCGAGCTCCACACGGAAGGCGTCACCTCACCCACACCAACACCTCTATTGAGAAAGGCTGACTTGTCGATAACACTGTTCTGGAAACTGTCCGAGAGACCTCGGCCCAGTTTCAGACTCGTTCCCAGGCTGCAGATGGCTTTTTCTTTAGACGACGTATTTTCCGCAGGAAAGCGTGCGGGCCGCAGAGACTACCAGAATCTATTTGGGGCGGCAGGGAAGTCTCCTTCTTTTGCAACGCCAACCTCACGAACCCTG
Organism: Orycteropus afer afer; assembly: GCF_000298275.1. NCBI lineage: Eukaryota > Metazoa > Chordata > Mammalia > Tubulidentata > Orycteropodidae > Orycteropus > Orycteropus afer. The sequence continues at coordinate 318,951 of NW_006922338.1, forward strand.
ATGCCCTGTGCCCTGGGGTTTTGTGTGAGCCATGAGTCATCAATTGCGTCCTCAGGCTCACACTCGGAGGCAGCGCGGTGGGTTTCCTCTGGGTCTTGTCAAAACTGCTTACGAAACCACGTCTGGTGCGGGTGCCCACGGTGTGTAAAAATACCAGCTCCTACCCTGCATCGCGCTCTAAATTTAGCGCCCCCTGGCCGTACGGCGCACGCGCTCCCAGCCAGCAGAGGTGCCCAGATCCCCACGGACAGCAGAAACACCCGGAAAAGCAGACCACGGCAGACACAGGGCTCGGGAGGCGCTAGCGTGACTCTGGGCGTCGTGTGTTCAAAAACCTTTGGTTGAAACAAAAGGTCTCGCTGTTTCTGCAAAGCGGTCCTTCGGTTACGAGCCACAAGGGCCGCACTTTCCACAAGAACGCCTGCCTCCGCCGCTGTGCGCGGGACCTCGGGAGTGTCTCGGCTTCCTCGGGGAATGTGCGTCCCATCCCGTTACGGTTTTGCTCTTTGCTGATCAACTTATGCGCCCGCCGGACGCAGGAAGGGGCTTCAACCCTTGGTGACACGTGCACAGTTTGGGCTTTTGCTCGCCCCTCTGTGGCATTTATCCAACGGGTGCACGGCTCGCCGTCGCGCCCGCTGGGGTCGTCGCGTGTCCAAGCTCTAAGGGTTCAGGGAGTGAGAGACGGTACCCGCCGGCCGCCCGAGAGGGATCTGGCGCCAGGTCTCACAGCAAGCCGCCACCGCGGACCACGCCGCCGCACTGCTGCCTCGGCCCTGGCGCCCACTTTTATTCAGGCCAGGAGGGGCGGGGCCTGCCCTCGCGGCGACGCGCTGACGTCATCCGACGGAGGGCGGGGCCAGCGGCGGCGGTGTTGGTTCGCTTGGCACCTCAGCGCCTCAGGCGTTAGCGCTCCCCTCAGCCTCCGCCGCGGCCTCGCGGTCGCCCAGCCGCTCGCCTCCTCGTCTTCCCGTCTCCCCGTCGATCCCCTCCGCGGCCTCCCCGGGCCGCCGCCGCC
>NW_006922338.1:320396-328743 GCF_000298275.1 Orycteropus afer afer
TCCGGACCCAGGCTGCGTCCCCAGCGCCGCGGGCGAGCGGGCAGCGGAGGACCGGCCCCGCCTGCGGGCCGTGTTCGAGGCCCTGGACGGCGACGGGGACGGCTTGGTGCGCGTCGAGGACTTCGAGCAGTTCGCCACCGCGTACGGGGCCGAGCAGGTGAGCGCCGCGCCGCCGTCCCCGAGGGTCCTGCTGAGGCCGAGGCCGGGTGCGACCCTGCTGGCCCTCCGGGCTGTTTGTTCCCAGGGCTCCGTCCCCCAGCTGCTCCTGGGCTGAGCCCGGGCCCCCGCGCCCCCGGGCCGCCTTCTGGAGGTGTCCCCTGGTGGTCGGGGTTCGGCCGGGCTGCACCCCGGGCCGCGCAGGCACCGGGCGGAGCAGGCACCGGGCCGAGCAGTGCGGTGCTGGCTGGGCTCTTGGTGCTCGGGGCCGGTGGGTGCCTGTGGAAGGCCCTCTGAGTGCGGGTTTCCCCCCTGGACCTTCCGTGGGTGAGGACGGCAGGGACGGAGCCTGCAGCCATGCGGGGAGGCGGTCGAGCGCCAGCAGGGCCCCCACGCGTGGAGGAGGCGGCCGAGGGTGATGGCAGAGCGCAGGGGATGTAGCCGCGCCCGGAGACCCCCGTGCTGGGCCTGCACATCAGGCCTCCCGAGAGTCTCGGCGCCTGGGAAAGTTTGAAAACCCAAAGGCTGCCCAGTGCCGCTGAGTGTATGGGGCAGGATGGAACTGCTCCCCGGGATCTCCAAGGCTGTGGGTCTTTATGGAAGCGCCGCCTCATCTTTCTCCTGCAGAATGGCTGATGGGTTCGAGCCGACCTTTAGCTCCTGGTGCTTTAGGCAGGGCACCAACAGAGCTGCAGCTTGGGGGCATGTGCTCTGCTAGTCACTCGGGGGTTAGCCGGTCGGTCACCCTAGTGCGCTTCTGAACGTTGAACGTGGTGGGAAGGTCCTGATGTGCACACTGCCAGTTTTCCTATTTTACTGCCTTCTCAGATAGACAGACATACGTTAAGTGGGTGTTCAAGTACATATGTGTGTCTGAGCCAAGAGGCCCTGTAAGAAGAGAGGTAAAAACTGACACTGTGCTGGTAACCTTTACGAGGAGTCCTGAGGAGCCATTGAGTCCCTGCTGAGCAGGGCTGCTTGTTGAGTGACAGTCCAGGACGATGTGTGAGCATCTGCTTTCGTCTCATCTTGTCTGTTCGTTTCCGGAGCATGTGGGTGCCTTCCGAGCTGCTTCTCAGCAGGTCTCCCATCTCTCACTCCAAGGGCTAAAGAGCTATCTGACCGACAGCTTCCTGTGTGTTTAATGTGCATTGTGGCTGTGGGTCTGCATTCTCGCCTCTGGTCCCGGGAGCATCTTGGGCATCCTTGGTGGCTTTACTACCGTGATGGGCCTTCTTTCTCCAAACACATCCCCTTGCTTCCCTGCACCAGTTGAAGGCTTTAGGAAAGCATCACATTGTCCTCCTCTGCCTTACCTGGTTTGACGTGCTTGTACAGTTTCGCAGGATCCTCAGCACAACTCGGAGGTGGTAAGTAGGCAAGTAGGCGAGCAGGAGCCGTCTCCTTCACAGATAAGAAACCGGAAGGTCAGAGAGGTTAAGTCATTTTCCCAACCTGTCTAACTAGTCCGTGCCAGAACTGGGTCTACAACCAGGTCTTTTCACTTTTACACCTTCTTACATAGTTTCTGCTTCTTGTGTTTAACTTAGTTTCTCAGAAATCTCTCTGCAAAGCTTTATCTTATGACTTCCACAACATTCTCTTCGTCTGAGAAACACGTCTTGTTGTAACCTTCTTCACTGATCATGGTGGGGAAAGCGTTGGGTGGCTCTTGGGGCCGAGCTTCCTTGTCACTACAGAATAGAAACGGGTCTTTGCTTCTTTGGTCTGGCAGCTTGTGCTGGTGTTTGAGGCAGATGACTCAGGGTTTGGGGAGGTGGGAGAGTGCAGGAGAGCTTCTGTGGCGTTGTTCCTTCGGTCTGCTCCTCAGGCTGCTCAGGGAGAAGGGGTGTAGAAGAGATGCGGATGCTGGCTTCGGGACTTTCCTCACTGAAACTGGTCCTGGGGGTGGAGGGGAGTGCTTGGCTTCTCTGAGCCGCCTGAGTTACCATTTCAGAGTCAGTACCAGCAGGGCAATGACAGGTTGGGTTTTGTGTCTGTTTAAGGCTTACTAGCCCTGGTGGGGGAGTGGTTAAAAGTCGGTGGTTTGAACCCACCAGTTGCATCACGGGAGAAAGATGCAGTGGTCTTCTTCCCAAAAGATTGACAGCCTTGGAGACCCTCTGTGGCAGTTCTACTCTGTCCTCTAGGGGCGCTGTGAGTTCTGACCGATTTAGTGGCAGCAGGGGTGGTGCTGGTGGCCATCGTTGTGATTGAGGCTTCTTTTTCGTTAGTCTGGTGAGTACGTGATGGAGGAGCATGTTCTTTATGAAGTACTCTTACTGTGAGGGAGTTTGAGAATCTGCTTCATGATGATTTTTACATTCTTCTTCAATGGAAAATCTCAACTATAGAGGTGGAGACTAGCTCCATGAACCCAGAGCCACCTTTAGCCCACTCATTTAATCTGTCAGCTCACCCGCCTGCCCCCCAGATTATCTTTGAAGCAAATTACTGACACGAGGTCATTTCATCCAGAAATGCGTCAGTATATTTCTCTAAAAAGATAAGGATTCTTTTCTTAGCGTTCATGACTGTTTTCAAACCCTAGGAACAGTTCAGATAAAACAGCAGTAAAGACCTTAGGTTTTTGTACTTTCCGCCTTGGGATTTCAAAACATTGCGTGCAGGAGACTCTTAGGCCAGTCACATTCCTGTCCTTGATGAAGCAATTACGTTATCTTGATATGTCAGATTTTCAGAGGTAGCATGTTCGGCATCGTCGATGGAGTCTGTTTATGAAGGTAACGTTCTGAATTATGTAAGTGTATTATCTGAATTTTTAATAGAGGCAGTTTCCATTTATAACACAGATGGCTTTTGTGTCCCTCTTTCTTTAGCAGTGTCATGGTGTGTGTGGATTTTATTACCTCATCTGGATGAGGTGTGGGGTAATGGAACAGTGTTAGCAGGAGGTGACAGATGAGAGGAGAGAGATGATAGGGCAGCTCTTTGGTTGTGTCTTCTTGGAGCAGGAATCTATAGTCAGATATGGCCAGGTGTTAGCTGTGACTCTGGGAAAGTTAGGGCAAGGCCCTGAGCGTTTCTGAAGATTCCTTGTGACATGACCTCTTCCTGCTGAGAGGACGGATGCTTTGGTTGTCATCACCAACCTATCATAAAGCAGGAACTGTGAAATTAGTATAAGAATGTTGTGAGAAAGGCTTGGTTTCTTTTTGTTTTCTGTTTTGAAGGAATTAAGTATAGTCTTAGAGCATGCCTTCACCTTTCATTATCATGCTGGTTTAAGCATTTGTGTGTTGAGGCACTGAATGCCCTTCATTCCCCTGGTAGTCAGCGTCTGTCCTCGTCAGTACTTATAGAGGTGACAGCTATAGGAGGTGTTGACACTCAGAAGGTCCCCCGCTTTTCATTTGTACACCTCCCCTGGGGGTATGTGGAGGCCCTGGGACGTTGGGCTGTGCGGTTGAGTTGTTTCAAAGCCCTTTCTTGTCTCTGTTCTAGCCTTGAAATGGGGTGTGTGTGAGAGAGAGAGTCGGTGTACATGGGGAGCTGGTGTACATGGTGTGTGGGGGAGCTGGCGTATGGGAGGGAGAGAGGGTATGCGAGTGGGAGTATGTGTGTGGAAGTGGCATGTGTGTTAGGGGTGTGTGTGTGTGTGTGTGTGTGTACATACCTACCACTGAGTCGGTGTGTACACAGACTGGTCTGTGTGTTGGTTGAATTGCTAGAAGGCAGGTGAGTTCTTTTCTGGGTTATGATTGCAGGCAGTTTTGTGAGTGTCTTAGGAAAAGCTTTTTTCTTATTATAAAAGTAACATGCTCATTACTTTAAAAACCGTAAGAAACAGAGTGGTATAAAATCTAAAATGACTAGTAATCTCACTGTCCTGTAAAAAATAGCATTAGTATTTTAATACACTTCCTTCTGAGTTTCTGTTGCATATACACACATGGCCATGTATAAGATGACACAATTGAGATCATGCTGGGTCAAAGCTTAATTATTTTTACAGTAGATGTTCTTGGCTTTGATAAAACAAAACTAGATGATACAGTAAGAAAAGAAGAGAGCCAAGAGTCACTTACAACCCCACCATCCAGAAATAAGGACTGTAACCATGTTGGTGTTTTCCTACAGAATGTGTGTATGTAAATTAAAATATATGGAATATTTACTTCATGGAATGAAAATTATATAATTCATATCTTTTGCTTTGATCGTCCCTGTAGGTCCAAGATTTTTTAACTTGAATGTCTCTGATAGCAGGTGTATAGGTACTTCAGCGGAAGCCTAAGGTTTACTTATCCCTCAAGAGACACAGAATTGTTAGGTCTACCATGTAGGAAGGACTTCCTTCTGTCTAGGCTGTACTGAAAGGTTGTAAAGGGCACTGGGTTTATGAATTGCTTCCCTTCCAAACACTGTTTAAGTTCTGGAAACTCTGTGTGAGTATTTAATCTAAATATTAGGTGTAGGGGCAGCAGTGTTTTGTTGTCATGTGTGGAGTTACCATGAGTTGGGGGCTGACTCACAACCACAGTAACATGCAATTATGTAACCCTTAAAACTGGTAATCACAAAGCTTTCAAAGTGACTTACATTAGCACTCATGATATGAAGAACAGAGTGGTGAACAACATTGTACGTATGCGGTTATAACTATGTACAAATTATGTGTGTGAAAACACTTGGCAGTAGTATAAAAAGATAATTTTAAGTGGGGGGTGTTTGGGAGATATGTATGTGTTTATGTATGTGTGTTGGGGGAGATCATTGTATAGGAATGAGTGTGATAGCAATAAGGTTGGTTTTATTTAGGGTAGTTACCAAATTTTGTATTTTGTTACTAATTTTACTCTATTTTTCGAAGTAATACCTGCACAAGCGCACAGTACACATGTCAAATAGTACAAAAGCGAATCCAATAAAGAAACTAATTATAATTACAATCTTTAGAAGTAAGAAAAGTAAGTAAACTATAAAGGTGAAATATTTACATGTTTTAGTTTGACTCAACTGGAGTTTTTTTTTTTTTAATTTTTATTGTGATTTGGGTGAAAATTTACAGAGCAAATTCATTTTCCATACACACAGTTCATAGAATGTCTCATGACATTGACTACAATTCCCCACAGTATAAGAGCTCTCCTCCCACTTGCTCCCCATAACCACCTCTTCCCTGTGTCCTTCCCTCCCATGCACTCCTGCCCTCTGAGCCGTCTCCCTGTGCAAACGCTGCGTTTCTGTTCTCCCATGATTGACCGCTCCAAGGAGTGTATCTACCTGATGTAAATGTTCAGCTCATATGCCTGTCTGTGTTTTGGCTGGCAGCCACAGCAATGAGTTATGTTCCAGACCTGAAGGGTAACTAGGGGCCTCAATTGGGGTTTTGTATCAAAATACAAAATACATCTAAGTGTAGAATGGTATGAGTAGGACCGTCAGAACCTAACTTCAGGGAGGATGAGAATCACCCTCAGCCCAAAGCTGATCCCTGTGAGATGGAGATCAGACATACCTTCACTCTGCAACCTTTTTACCAATTCACACACCAGCTGTCCCTCCCACAACACTCTGCTTCTCTTCTGGTGTTGATAATCCATTGCAGTGGCCATATGGAACTCACGAACCATGCTCACAGTTAAATGGTTTATTAAGGAATAAGCTACAACTCAGGATCAGGATCAAGAAGGATGTAGGCAAAATCTCCCTTCAGTGCAAGGCAGCTCTCCCAGCACCTTTTGGTCAGGGTGTCCTCTCAGTTGGCCCTGCCATCCGTCCCCAGTGACTCTGCAAGAGGGCTGCTTTGGGGCCTCTCAGTGTTAAAGCCCTTGACCTGTATTCCAGCTCTTATAGGAAGTTCGTTTTTTTTTTCTTTTTCCCCAGTAAATGTGAATTCTTTTTTTTGGGGGGGGGGAGGATGTGACACTTTACAGAGCAAATTCACTTTCCATACACTTTGTCTCATGACATTGATCACAATTCACCACAGTGCAATAGCTCCCATCCAAACTTCCTCCTGACAGTCACCTCTTCCCTGTGTCCATCCCTCCATGTACCCCACCCCCCTGAGCTGTCTCCTTGTGCGTAAACATCCCTTCTTTCTCCCATGATTGTTCTCTCCAAGGAGTGTATTTACCTCAGGTAAATGTTCAACTCCTATGCCTGTCTTTTACTTGGCTGGAAGCCACAGGTGTGAGTTCAATTCCAGACCTGAAGGACAGCTAGGGGCCATAGTCTCAGTGGTTCCACCAGGCTTTTATAGCAGGTTCTTACCTCCTCTCATGTCTCTTCTTTCTTCCTTCTCCTTCTCCTCCTGATTCTTTTTGTCTGAAAAACCTCTATGGGGTTGGCTGCTTTTATACATAAGCTTCTTGTTAATTTCAAGACATGGCCCTTGCACTAAAGACTAGAATTGACCAGTTGCCTCTTGATGGGTGTGATAATTGGAGCTGTGTGTCAACTTAGCTGGACCACAATTCTGTGTGGTTTAAGCAGTTGCGATGTGGTTATTCCCATGATGGGATCAGATGAATATGTTTTGAGCAGCCAGTTTGTTGAAGGGGAGTTTCCCTAAGGGTGTGGCCTGCTTCCAATATATTTATGGATATCCTGGGAAAAGAGACACTCTTCTGTGGATCGGAATTCTATTGTGCTGCCTACAACTGTCTGTGAGCGAACAATCCACCATTCGGCCTGGAGATCTTGGATTCATCATTCGTTGGAGTCATCAGCCCGTATGCTGCCTGCCGACCTTGAGCTCCTCAGCTCCTGCGGCTGTGAGAGTCGGGAAATGCCTCCAGTTTTGTTTTTCTAGAGAACCCAGTCTAACACAGTGGGCCACAGATACTTCATTTACATAGTCTGTTGACCAGTCCCTGAAAGGTGGATACCAATCACAGGACAGGCAGCAGCCCAGGACCAGACAAAAATCAAACCACAAGTTGGTTACAGCTTATCCTGGAAACGTCAGTGTTCTGGTTACCTAGTGCTGCTCTGACGGGAATTATACTACAAATGGGTGGCTTGAACTAACAGGAGTTTATTCTCTTACAATTTTGGAGGCTAGAAGTCTGAGTTCAAAGCCAGGCTCTAGGGGCTGGGTGAAATCCCTTTGGGCTTCTTCAGCTCTGCTTCCTGCTCCTGGCCCACTGAAGCTGGAAGCTTTTCTTCACTCAGGCAGCTGCTGGCTGCTGAGGCTGCCAAACCCAAGGTTGACAAGTAAAAAGGCACAGTCCCGATATTACCAAACCACACAGCAGGCCATTGATTCAAGTCCCGAGATTGGCAGGGCATGGCAGGCTGCTGAACAATGACTTGGCTACATGCAGGGCTCAAGTGTGCCAAAAAGCTAGAGACCTTCCTCAAAGCTGCTTCTTACACACTGGAAGCAGACCACATCCCTAAAGCAGCTGCTCTAGTAGATTCCACCATGGAATTGATTGTCAAACTCACCATGGGGAATAACTATATTCAGCTACTCAGCTACTCACCCGGGCCCAGCCAAGTTGACAACAGCCTAAACTACCACAGTCAGCCATCCCGGACAAATGTAACAAAGCCTCTGGGGTAGAAAACTAGGGCAAAAGTAATTCTTCAAAGCTTAGGGGGGAAATCTGTCAAGCTGTTTTTCTTGTCACGTAAAGGAACTCACTTCACCACACGAAGAAACTCTAGCAGATGGTAGAGCTTTATAGAACATTGAATTAACACGTGAAAATGCTTATTGAAGCTGGACTGTTGATTTTCACTTGTACTTTGGAAAATTGCTTATTAGAAAATACCTGTAGTTCTGGAAGGGAGCTCTGGTGGTTTAGTGGTTAAGGAGTTTGGCTGCCAGCCGTAAGGTGATGGTTTGAACCCACCAGCCACTCCGTGGGAGAGAGATGAGGCAATCTTTCCCGTAAAGATTGATAGCCTTGAAAACTCTTTGGGGGAGTTCTCTGTCTTCCAGGGATGCTGTGATTCAGAGTTGACTGACTGCAGTGTGTTATAATTCTGGAAGCCAAGAATTATGTTGTGTTTTCATTAGTATCTAATTTAAGTAACTTTAAGAAATTCTTTTTTTTTTTTATCAGCAGAAATTTGTCTTTATTAAATAGATCAGAATATCATCATGAAAAAAATTTATCAAATAAATGAATCTTTTTTTTTTTATTTTAACAACTTCAGATGGGTATTTTATTGCTGATCAGTAAATCCTAATCTTTTTCTTTTTTTTTTTTTT
>NW_006922338.1:330573-379985 GCF_000298275.1 Orycteropus afer afer
TATAGATTGCTTTGGGTAGAACTGACATTTTCACAATGTTCAGTCTTCCTATCCATGAGCATGGGATGTTTTTCCATTTATTTAGGTCTTTTATGGTTTCAACTTTAAGAAGTTCTTAGTGAAAAGAATTACACTATAATTTTCCAAACTTTTTAAGTCTGATAGATCAGGACAAATGGATTCAGTATTAATATGGTTAGGGGGGAAAAGAAGTTCAGTGTGTACAATTTTATTTTTCCATGCAAATAGTTCATACTTGTTTTAGGCAAATTGCCATTACTCTGGTTACAGTTTTGTGAGGTTCTTATGATTTTCATAGTTTCCAAAATCAGAGCTAGCCTGGAGTCAGTGTCCTGTCTCTGCCACTGAAACAGGTGTCTCTGCACCCTGTTCCTGTGGTCTCTGCCAAGGGCCCAGGCCTTGGAGAGTGCTACCTCATGCTGCAGGGACATGGTGTGGGCTGGGTGCCAGGATGATGGGCTCTAGGAACTGTGAGGGTTAGTTAATGTGTCAGGCTGCAGGGCCAAGGCCTCAGCATTGGTAGCTGGACATGATGTGTGGCTTGCCCTGTGTATTCATTTAGCCCCTTTACACGGCTCTTTACGTGGTAACATGAAGCCCTAGCTATTTCTGATCTGGGTCTTCCCCCCCCCCTTGTCCAGGTATTATTATTATTATTATTATTTTTAATTTTTTACTTGTAGTTTGGGTGAAAGTTTATAGAGCAAATTGGTTTTCCACTCTTGCAATTTATACATGTTTTGTGACGTTGGTTGCAATTCCCTCAGTGTAACAGCCCCCTTTTCACTTCCTCCTGGGGTTCCCCAGTTCTACTTGTCCTTCTTTCTTGCCCCTTCTTGCCTTCTGAGTTTTGTTTTTGGGCAAATGCTGCCCTTTTGATCTCCTCTGGCTGACTGTACTGAGGAGCACTTTCCTCCCTGCTGGTGTTACTCCCTTTATAGACCTGTCTCTTCTTTGGCTGAAAATTGATCCCCTGGGGTAAGTTTAGTTCCAGGTTTGAAGGGTATCTAAAGGCCACAGTCTTGGGGATTCTACTAGTTTCTCTCAGACCAGTAAGTCTGGTCTTTTTTATAATTTTGAATTTTGTTCTAATTTTTTTTCTGCTCTGTATCTGTCCAGACCTTTTATTGTGATCCTCATCAGAGCGTTGGTAGTGGTGGGGCACCATCTAGTTCTTCTGGTCTCAGGGCAGTGGAGGCTGTGCTTCACGTGGTCTCCTTGAGTGATTTTCTTCACTCTTCTTTGCTCTGATGATAAGAGACTAGTAGCTGTGTTTTAGATGGCTGCTTGCAAGCCAGTTGCCGTTCACCAGAGTAGGATGTACAACATTGTCTGTGTGGACTGTGTTATGCCAGTTGACCTAGGTGTGCCCGAGACTGTTGTCCCAAGTCTGAGTCACGTCTTTAGAAGGCCAAAGGATATACAGGTCCTGGAATTACAGTTGGACATGTTTTTAAGGCCAAGTTTGCTGGTCTGATAGAGCCTGGTGAGACCTCTGAGGCTATGGCCCCTAGTTGCCCTTGAGGTCTGGAACTGAACTCACTCCTGTGGCATCCAGCCAAACAACAGACAGGCATATGGGGTGAACATTTACATCAGGTGGATACACTCCCTGGAGCAATCAATCCTGGGAGAACAGAAGGGCATTGTTTGCATAGGGATACAGCTGGGGGGCAGGAGTGCATGGGAGGCAAGGACATAGGGAAGAGGTAACTATGGGGAGGAAGTGGGAGGGGAGCTGTTACACTGTGGGGCTTGCAGTCAGTATCATGAAACAAAACGTGTATGAACTGCTGTATGGAAAATGAATTTGCTCGGTAAACTTTCCCCCAAACCACAATAAAAAATAAAAGATATGTTTTAAACATACTCACAGAAGTTTTCAAAAGCCATCAAGAAACGTGTATTTTCATTGTCCTCTGTGACCAGAAGTGCCTTGTCTGCTCATGTCCTGGATTTGCACTTCAGTTCCATGGTACTGGGGCTCCACAGCTTTTATGAGCCATTGTTCTTGTTCATTCACCATACTTTATCCTCTTTTCTCATTAGGAACATTTTCCAGGTTAGAGCCTAAAACTCAGGCTGTGAGTGACATGTTACCTGGTCACTCATCTGCTCATGTGAGTAGTCGTTGGGAAATGAGTTAATAAATAGGACAGTGTGCTTGGAAATAGCAACCAGTGGCGTTTTATAACCCTTTTATTTATGTTAGATTAAGCTGCTTGCCACTAAACTTCTTAATCATACCTTTTGAAGTATGTGGCAATTTTTATTTTACTGATAGATTGATTACTTACAGTAAAAGTAAGTAACTATCCCCGTTGATTAGAGAAGTGAGCATTTCCTTGGAAAGCTACAAAGTGGCTTTGAAACTTCAGCCAGTGAGAGAGAGGACTGTTCCAACTGGAAATAAGGGTGGAGAACAGCTAGAAGGATAGGAGTAGCAGTTGGCACACTCAGCCCCCAGATCTTGGCTTCCAAATACCATTTCCCACCAAAAGGAAGCAGGGCTCCTTGAGAGAGAACTTGATCCAGGTTCTGGGCAGGGAACATTCAAGGTGAGTCTGGAATGTCTTGGTTCTGGAAGCAAGGTGCTGTTCAGGAATTGATGGTGACATGTTGGAAAGACAAAGGGGCTGTCGAGGGGCTCCCGCTGGCCAGATCTGGGGCATTTTGAGTCTCAAAAACAGAATAATGCTGGCAGGATTCTAGCACGCTGAATCTGGAATGTCCATGGCTTGCATCGAGTCACCACCGTAAGCCACTGCCCAGGGCTGGCGGGCTCCTCATTCATCGCTTCCAGTGAACGCTGTCGAGTGGACCCTGACTCTGGTGACCCCTGCACTGTCCTCTTTGTGGCGTCTGTTTCCCAGTTCCCATACGTCCCTCTGCTACTGCGTCTTCTGGGGTGTGAGAGTTCTCACCCCTGAGTTCCTTCTTTCCAGTGGGTCCTCAGTGGGGAATGGGGACCAGCTCCTGTGTTAAGTCACCATGTTTAAGCCCCTTTCTCTTCTAGCCTCCCACACAGACCCTTTTAGACAGGGTGAGGAATTTGTATGTGCGTCTTTCTCACTGGGTCCCATTAGCAGTCCTGTGAGACCAGTAGGGCAGAGATTCTTGGTGCTACAAAGCTGGGATGCAAACTCTGTCCGTTTCTGTTCTGTGGTTTTTCTGTGTCCAGATGAAATCTGTGTGAAAGGCGTGTGGAGAAATGATGGGCTTACCCTCTCTCGTCTTGTATTTGTATGTGTGTGTGTGTATGAAAGTCTTTATATTTTCACAAAGTCTGTAGTATGAGGTTTTTGTGACCATGGAATATTCCATTATGTTGGTAGGTACCCCCCACCCCCCAGTTTTCTTCTATCAGTAATGGTGCCCCCATATGTCTAACTGTACAAATGTTCACATGGTGAACTGGTCGCAGGACCTGTTTTTTTTTTTTTTTTTAATTGTGATTTGTGGAGAGTGTATCCAAGATCATATACAGGGTTGGCAGACAATGGGCCTCTGGAAGAGTATGAAGGGATGGACACTGGGAGGAGGTAACTATGGGGAGGAAGTGGGAGGGGAGCTGCTGCATTGTAAATTTTGGTCAATGACATGAGACAAAGTATATGTGAACTGCTGTATGAAAAGTGAATTTACTCTGTAAATCTTCACCCAAATCCTAATAAAAGAAAAAAAAAATAAAATAATTGTGATTTGGTTGAAAGTTTACAGAGCAAATTCACTTTCCATACAGCAGTTCACACACACATTGTCTCCTGACGTTGACTACAATTTACCCCAATGCAACAGCTCCCCCTCACTTCCTCCCAATAATTACCTCTTCCCTGTGTCCATCCCTCCATGCACTCCTGTCCCCTGAACTGTCTCCCTGAGCATAAACAGCTTTTTTTTCTCCCATGATTGTTCTCTCCAAGAAGTGTATGTACCTCAGGTACATGTTCAACTCATACGCCTGTCTTTTGTTTAGCTGGAGGCCACAGGTGTGGGTTCAATTACAGACCTGAAGGGCAGCTAGGGACCATAGTCTCAGTGGTTCCACCAGGCTCTGTCAGACCAGCAAACCTGAGGACCTGAGGACCTGCTTTTTGTGCTGGGAAAATTGAGCACATCATCTCAGGCTTTGGAATCAGAGGCTTAGTCAGATGTTCTTAGCAACTCAGATCTTTTCTGTGGTATCCAAAATAAGTAGTGAAGGGAGGAGGCAAAATGTTCTTGGATGTTCTTGGGAATACGTCATGGGCTTTAGGAAGAGCTGCCTGTTCCCTGGTGAGCAGGAAGGTCCCTCCCGGCTTTGCAGGTGCATGGTGGTGTAGCGAGGCCCTGTCACTCAGGCACTGCGTGGGGCTGACTGGAGCAGCATCTGCTGAACTGGTTGCTTGTGGTACTGAACCCTTGCAGGAGCACAGTGCTGTCACGGGTGCCTTTCTGGCCACATGTCTCTGGGAACGTGTTATCTTGTGGAGGAGCTGTTTCTCCATCTGTAAGATGGGGGCGTGCACATCTGAGGAAACAAGATGGCGTCAGATTTGAGCTGACCTGGGTTTCATCACTGGCTCAACCGCTTCTCATCCATTCGTTAGTTAATCAGCAAAAGTGTATGACATTACTGGTCCGAGAGAGCCTGGTGGAACCACTAAGACTGTGGCCCCTAGCTGGCCTTCAGGTCTGGAATTGAACCCACTCCTGTGACTTCCAGCCAAACAAAAGACAGGCATGTAAATTGAACATTTACGTGAGGTAGATACACTCCTTGGAGAAATCAATCATGGGAGAAAGAAGGGCTGCTTATGCACAAGGAGACAGCTCAGGGGGCAGGAGTGCATGGAGAGATAGATACAGGAAAGAGGTAGCTATTAGGAGGAAGTGGGAGGGAAGCTGTTGCATTGGGGTAAATTGTAGTCAATGTCATGAGACAAAGTATGTGTGAACTGCTGTATGGAAAGTGAATTTGCTTTGTAAATTTTCAGCCAAATCCCAATTAAAAAAAAAAAAAAAGTATATGGCGTTACCGAGTGTCTCTCAGTGCTGGGGGTCACGGGTGCTGGGATAAGATAGCCGGCAAGACATGCCCCTTTGCTGTCTCACTTCTCTAGTGCTTCTGTAGCAGAAATACCACAACGGGGTAACTTTGACAAACAGACATTCATTTTCTCCTAGTTCAGGAGGCTGGAAGTCTAGATTCAGGGTGCTGACTCTGAGGGGAGGCTCTATCTCTGTTGGCCCTAGGGGAAGGTTCTTGCCTCTTGAGAGCTTCTGTTCCTGGGAGATCTTCCCATTCCCTGATGGGATTGTAACCACAGGCGTGGAAGGTAGGATTTACAACACAAATTTTTGGGGACACAATTCAACCCATAAGACTGTCCTTGTGGAGCTAATGCTTTAGATACTAAACAGATAACTTCCACTCGTTCCCTGCTGCCCTCATGCTGGGAAGGAGAAGCCCAGATTGTTGTGAGGTTGTGTGACGGGGAGTCCGACCTAGTTGAAAGTGTTTCCTGCGGGAAGTAACTTTTGGGTTGACCTTCTGAGGTTGATTGGAATGACTGGAGAGGGGTGGGGAAGGGAGGGAAGGAGGTTCCAGGTGGAAGTGCATTAAGGGAAGCTCTGGTGGGGGGGTGCTGGGAGGAGCAGGGAGGCTTCATTGTGCTCGCAGTGGGGGTCTTGTGCTAAGTGGTGGAAAGACAGTGGAGAGCTCATTGAGAAGGGTGGGTAGCTTTCCTGAATCTTTCCACTCAGTTTGGAGAGGGCGGCTGTGGGTGGGGGAGACTCGAGAAGGGCCTGCAGGGTCAGCAAGCGCTGGTGACCAAGGACTAGGCGGTCGCATCGTTGAGGGACTTGGTGGGGGCGTAGGATGTGGAGATTCTGGGAGGTGGTGTCTTCTAACTGGATGAGCAGTTGGATGTGGGAGGGAAGGGGGCGGAGGGTGGGCGGCAGGTGAAGGCCATCCTTGGCGTTTCGGATGGGCCCTCTCAAGGAGTGGGACCTAAGGGGAGGGGCAGGGAGGTGGACATTTCTGGGGGTGCCCAGTGCTGTTTGGAGCTGAGGGAGGAAGTTGGGCTGGAGATTGTCTGAGAGTCCAGTGCGTCGTTAGTTGGGATGTCTTGAGCAGAAAGTGGTGGAAAATATGACCTGAAGTGGTGCAGCCATCAAGGAAATGTATTTTTTCCTGTGTGGTAGGGAGCTGCACCCTGCCCCTCTGCTCCCAGCACTTGGTTCCCGTTCCTCGTGCCCAGGCCCTCTTCCCATGGGTCTCGTCATCCCTTTCGGTGTCACTATTCCTCTCAGGACCTGGAGGCCCAGCTTGCATCTACCGACTGTTTCAGTCAGACTCCAGGGGTGGGACCAGACAAGTGAGCGTTCTCAAACTGCCGGTAACTCTGCTACGCCGGCCTGGGTGAGATTGCACTGGAAAGGAGACCTTTCCTTCGAAAGATGGTGGGAGCTCCCAAACCGAGGCAGAAGTGGGTGTCAGACAGGGCCGTGGACGCTGTCCCTCGAAAGAGCAGCTCTGAGCAGGTTGGAGGGCGGCGTCCAAGCCAGAACTCTTGATGGCTCATTTCCTACCCCTTCCTGTGTTCCTCACGGGGGGTGTGCCCCAGAGTCAGACCGTGACAGGTGCACGCGAGGCCTTGCTGAGCATCATGTTCTTTTCAGATCATTGTGGACAAGAGTGTTTTGTGGTCAGGCCTGGGGACAAGCGTCCTTTGTGGCTGTCATGACAGTGTTGGCATGTGACCAGAGGGAGAGGCTACTGGCCAGGATTCTGCCTGCCTGCCTTGCTCGGGTGAAGAGTTTCCAGGGAGAAAGGGGTGGGGTGCACTGCTGAGTGTGAGAGGGTCCTGGTACCCGGGGAGAAAGCAGGGCTGGGGTGCACTGCTGAGTGTGAGAGGGTCCTGGTACCTGACGAGAAAGCAGGGGTGTACTGCTGAGTGTGGGAGAGGCTTCTTCCATTCTGGAGCTCCAGTCTTTCTCATCAAGGGCTCAGATATTATAGAAGTGCCCGTGACTGGCCACACAAGGATGCCCTGATGGCCCCATTCACCTGGGAGTCGGTCCCCTACCACTGGGCCTCCTGTGGCTCCTCCCTGCTGCCACTCAGGTGTTTGCAGCTTTCACAGGTTTCGCGCGAGGTGATCAGGTGATCAAGTAACAGAGAAGGGTGCTGGTGATGCGTGAGGTGCTGAACCCGCCCAAGCCCAGAAATGTGACCTGCGGAAGGTATCTGTGTCTGTGCTTGGGTCTCCAGTGTGTGCCCTGTGAGCCAGCAGTCACATACCCCACCTGCTGCCTCTTCTGGGGATTCTCTTTGGGGGCAGCTCTCCTGAAACTCGACCTCTCATTCTGAAATGTTGTCCCTCCGGCCTCCCTTTCCTCCTCCACCCATTCTCTTACCTCATCTTTTTCCCCACTGGTTTACAAAGATTTGTTTAGTTCCCGCACTGGCTGGGTTGGGTTGGTTTACTAAAATTCAAAAAAACAAAGCTTCATTTTTTCACTGTTGGAAGTGAAAAGCCTTTTTATTAGGAAATCCATTGCTATCAGTGTGGTTCACTGTGATATGATGGATTACTTTTTTTTTTCCTGTGTCCTTTTTCCTATGCATTCCTGCCCATTGAGCTATCTCCCTGTGTAAATACTGCCCTTCTGTTCTATGATTGATCATTCTAAGGAGTGTCTCTACCTGATGGTAGTGTTCACCCTATGTACCTGTGTGTTGGTTGGCTGGAAGCCACAGGAGTGAGTTCAGTTCCAGACCTGAAGGGTAACTAGGGGCCGTAGTCTCGGGGATCTCACCAGGCTCTATCAGACCAGTAAACCTGGTGGTTTTTTTTCGGTATTGAGTTTTGTTCTACATTGTTTTCCTACTTTATCCAGGATCTCTGGATTGCTTTTATATGACCCTTTTCACTATGATTTTGTAACTCTGACCAAAAGTTTGGGTGAGATTACACAAATTAGGTGCTTGTGGCTTACCACCAGTATTGCACAGCTTGTTAATAGTGCAAATAAAGTGCACAGCACACTTACGGGGGTGGTGGTGTTATACAGCATTGATTTGGTTCTGACTCAGTGACCCCATGTACAACAGAACAAAACACTGCCTGGTCCTGTGGCATCCTTGGAGTCATTGCTATGTTTGAGCCCATTATTGTAGCCACTGTGTCAGTCCATCTTGTTGAGGGTCTTCCTGGTTTTTGCCAATCCTCTATCAAGTATAATGGCCTTCTCCAGGAACTGGTCCCTCCTGATAACAAGTCTTGCCATCTTTGCTTCTCCTTAGAAGTGTGAGAGTTCTGAAGTAAAATCGTTCTGGCTGTACTTCTTCCAAGACAGATTTATTTGTTTATTTTTTAAAATTGTGATTGGGTGAAAGTTTACAGACCAAATTCATCTGCCATATAGCAGTTCACATAAAGTTTGTCTCATGATATTGACTGTAATCTCCCACAGTGTAACAGCTCTCCTCCCACTTCCTCCCCATAGCCTCCTCTTCCTTGTGTCCTTCCCTCCCATGAGCTCCTGGCCCCAGAGCCATCTCCCTGTGTACACATAGCCCTTCTATTCTCCCATGACCAATCTCTCCAGGGATTGTATCTACCTAATGGAAATGTTCAGCTCATATACCTGTCTTTTGTTTGGCTGGAAGTCACAGGAGTGGGTTTAATTCCAGACCTGAAGGACAGCTGGGGCCATAATCTCAGGGGTTCCACCAGGCTCTATCAGACCAGCAAACCTGGTCCCTTTTTTTTTTAAATAATGATTTTGAGTTTTGCTCCACATTGTTCTCCCACTGTATCCAGGATCTCCTACATAAATCCCCCTCTGAGTGGTTGACAGTGGTAGCTGGGCACCATCTAGTTCTTCTGGTCTCATAGTCATATAGGCTGGGGATTGCATGGTGTGCCAGTCCCTTGGACTAATTGTTTTCATGCATCTTTGTTTTTTTTTTATTCTTCTTTGCTCTGGATGAGGAGAGACCCATCACTGCATTTAGATGGCCACTTGTAAGCTTTTAAGATCCCAGCCAAGACAGATTTTTTTGTTCTCTGACAGTCCATAATATACTCAATATTTTTTACCAACACATAATTCAAATGTATCCATTCCTCTCCAGACTTGTGGGGGTGGGACCATGCAAATAAGGTGCTAGGCTTAAAATGAGCCATCCCAGCAGAGGCAGAAAGGGGAGGACCTCACTGCTACCCAGAAAAGGATATGAGAACTCAGCACATCCTGTGGACCTGGGATCTTTGCGCCAAGAGCCTCCTACACCGGGGGACAGAGAGGGTGTTACACTGGAGCTGGGATAGGATGGTGAGAAGTGGCAGCAGAACCAGGAGACTGGCATGAGATGGCTCAGTGGGCTTCCTGGCCCATGGAGTAAGGCGGTTGCATTGAGTGTGCCAACCCACCAAGAAAGAAAAGCTGAGCACCTTTGGACAGGAGGCTTACTGTGGAGTAGGGTGCCTCTGGGCATTTATCAGTGGCGCTTAAGAGCTCTGTAACACCTGCCGGAGTAGGGCAGAGGCTGGGCCACCCCAAGAGGCCCAAGGGGCCCAAGAGGCCTGAGGGACCAAGGGTCAGGTGGACCCTGGCTATATGCACAGTCCAGAAGCTGTCCTGACCCAAGAACTGTCTCCTAAGTCATTCCTGATCCTGAATTGTAATGTTACTTCCTCAGTAAACCCCATAATTGTGAGTGTGGTCTTTAACTTCTGTGTGGCCATTCCAGTGGATTATTGGACCGAGCAGAGAAAGAGGGAGTGCCATGGGAGGGACAGCTCAAGTCAGAATTGGTAAAAAGGTTGGAGAGAGGAGGGATGTCTGACCTCTGCTTCATAGGAGGCAGCATTGGACTGGTGCTGATGGTGGTTCTCTCTTCCCCTCATGACTAATTAGAGTTCAGAGGACCCAGTGCCGCCATTTTTATATGCATTCTGGCTGGTGAGGGTGGAAAAGCTGGAGGCAGCTAGAGATGGGCCCCTCTTGGCTATTTGATTTTTAAGGCCCCTTCAAGGAACTGACCTGCAGTGCCTTTCACAGGAGAGTGCCCGTGGAGGAGACCTCACCAGTCCTGTGAGAGCATCCGGACTTCTCTGTGAGATTGGAATTCTTAGTAGGAGAATCCTAGCACTTGCAGGACCTTCTCTCATCACCTGGCTGTTTGAGTTGGCGTTACGGAGCCTCACCAGGAAGTGTGCTGAGCTGTGTTGCTGATGGACAGTAGTTCTGACTCGGCTTTAATGAAGGTTGGCTAGATGCTGAGTAGGGAGCCCTGGTGGCACAGTGGTTACAGCATTTGGCTGATTACATAAAGGTCAGTGATTCAAACCCAGTAGCAGACTTTGGGAGAAAGATGAAGCAGTCTATATCCATAAAGATTTACAGCCTTGAGGACCTATGGGGCACTTTTATTTTGTCCTGTAGGGTTGCTGTGAATCAGAATTGACTTGATGGCAGTGAGTTTTAGTTTTTTGGTTAGATCAATATGTTGTCAGCATCTTTCAATGCCAATAAATCTACTACTACTACGTCTTTTTTTTTTTTTTTTTTTTAATGAGTCTACTTCTATAGCATGATTTTGGTGATGAAACCATTTATCGGTTACATAAACAGAATTTATTTGATTGACCCACTATTTTTGGTATTTTACTATAAACTTTCTTGTAGCTGAATTTTCATGGACAGTCTTTATTGTTTTCTTAGGGTGAAGTCCTGAAACTGGAGCTGCTAGGGGAACATGTATGGAGATTTTAAAGGACTAAAAAAAAAAAATCCTCTGTCACCAAATTGCCCTCCTGAAAAGGGTTTTCAGTCTGATGTGGGCAGAATGTGGTCAGCACTGTTTCCATCTGCCTTTTCCTTATGGTGTGTCTGAGCTGCTGCCCTCTCCAAGCGTCAATAGCAGTGTGGGGTCTCCTGTGGAAGGGCCATGCAGTCTGGGGCCTCCAAAGGGGCTTGGCTCAGCAGCCTCCAGGGCCTCGCGGCCCTTAGGTTTCAGATCCAGTCTATCACTAGCTCAAAAAAACAGGCTCACTACAATCAAGTCGATTCTGACTCATAGCGACCCCCTTTCGGTTTCCAAGGCAGTCAGTCTTTACGGAAGTAGATTGCCCAGGCTTCCTTCCGCGGAATAAAGGTCAGGAAGTGCCCACTTGCGCCTTAAGTGCCTTGGTTTTGGTTTAATTCTCTACTTGATAGTGCTGTTTAAAGAGCAAAGTACAGAAGGTTGAGACAGAAAAATAGAGGAGGAGAACCTGGAGGATTTCCTTTTGTGTTGCTGACTTGGATGTCTTCTCTACTGTTGAATGGTCTCTAGATAATTAAAGAAGAGATGCAGTGCGTAAGGCATTTGACTGCTATCCAGAAGGTTTGCAGTTCAAACCCACCACCACTCCGAGTAAGGAAGATGGGGCAGTCTACTTCCATAAAGATTTACTGCCGCAGAAACCCAGTGGGGGTCACTGTGAGTCAGAATCTACCCGATGGCAGTGGCTTTGGTATATTTTATGGTACTCATGGCTGTTAGGCCAGTTCTGCAGCTAGCTCCAGTTACACTGGCCTGAGGCCAGGGTGCAAAGTTACTGTTTTAGAGCCTATAGGGCCTTCATTCTCTCAAGATGGGCCCTCCCTGTTACCTGTGTGCATGTTAAGATTTAAACCACACACAGGCCTTGTATGGTAGCAGACTGACTCCACAGAAGTGGCTTCCTCCACTACCCCTAAGGAGTGTCAGACATCACAGTTTTTGACAGTAGTGGTGTCTGTGTGGGAGTGTCTACATTCCATAGTCATCTATTTTTCCCCCTTGTTGTTTGCTGGCTTTGTGTTGGTTCTGATGCGTGGCTACTGGCTGTCTGTACAGTGGAGCTGTCTGTAGTGTTTTCAAGGCACATCGCCAGGCCTATCTTAGGACGTACCTCTGGGTGGGTTCCAGCCACCAACCTTTTGAGCATTTGGCTGCTTGCCCCACTGTTAAATCATTATAGAGATCAAACATCTTCCTGAAGTTTGGGGAGTGCGTAACAGCATTATGGTACAAATATTCTTTGCTTGAGTGCTGTCAGCAAGAGACAGGTCAGTCTTATGAACAGTGCTAATAAACTCTAAATTTTATATCTCTTGTTGTTGTTGAGGATATGCACAGCAGAGCATACAGCAATCCAACCGTTTCTACACTGCAGTTTAGTGACGCTGATTGTGTTCTTTGAGTTGTCCTTTTCTGATAGCTCAGATGTTCACTCCTTTTCTGGGTTGTCCCACCCCCATTAACATCAAGTAATAGCTCCCTAAGGTTCCTATCTAATTTCTCAAATTGATGTTGTCAGTTTGATCCCATCCAGATAGTTTGTCAAAGAGTTTAAGCAAGGCAGACCTTTTTTTTAAACTAGTTAAATTAAACTATGGTCCAGTTTTAACATGACTTCAGGGAATATTTTTGGTTTAAGGTTGCAAAAGGGACATGAGGGTGGCATCCTGTGACCTCCTCTAACGTCACAAGGGGGGAGAGAGAATCACCATCAGCAGCCCCAGGCTTATTCCTGTGAGGCCAGACCCCACCCTCCAGCCCTTTTACCAATTCTGACGTCTCAGGCATTCACTACTTCTCTGCTGGGTTCAGTACTTTGTTGCAGTGGCCACATGGAACTCAAAGACAGTACTCACGATTATGGAGTTTATTAGGGAAGTAACAGGTTACAATTCAGGTTCAGGAACGTGTTCAGGATACAGTTCTTCAATTAGAACAGTTTCCCATCAGTCAGGCCCTCAGGCATGTCTCTCTGTCTCTTTACCTCTCTGTCCTGGCCTCTGCCCTGCTCTGGCAAGTGCCACTCCTCCAGCAAGCCTCCTGCCCAAAGGCACTCAGTTTTCTTGCTTCGTGGGCTGGCAAGCCTGCTGCTCTGTCTCCTGCCTCTTGGTTTCGCTGCTGCCGTTTCTCAGTTGGTGGGCTCAGCCGGTTGTTTCCGCCAGTCACCTCTGCCGGTCATCTCTGCCAAGGAGGTCCAGTGCAGGGATCTTGAGTTCAAGGACGTGCTCCACCCTGTCTCCAGCTCTTCTCTCTTGATGTCAGTGTGATCCTCCCTTCTGCCTATAGAAGGGCTCACTTTAAGCCTGGCCGAATGACAAAACTAACCATTCCTGACATTAGGGTTCCATACATGTTATTTGCATGGTCCCAACCCTACAAGAATATCATTGCTGATGTCAGATGGATCTTGGCTGAAAGCAGAGAATACCAGGAAGATTCTTATCTTCCTGCTTATGTCTTCTTGACTATGCAAAAGCATTCAACTGCGTGGATCATAACGAATTATGTACAACACTGAGAAGAATGGGAATTCCAGGACAATTAATTATGCTTGTGAGGAAGCTGTTGTTCAAACAGAATAAGGAGATACAGCGTGGTTTAAAATCAGGAAGGGAGTGCGTCGGGGGTGTATCCTTTCACCATACTTACTTCATCTCTATGTTGAGCACATAATCCGAGAATCTGAACTATATGAAGAAGAGCATGGCATCATGATTGGAGGAAGACTCATTAACAACTTGTGATATGCAGACGACACAACCTTGCTTGCTGAAAGTGAAGATGATTTGAAGCACTTACTGATGAAGGTTAAAGACTATATGGATTACCGCAGTAATCCATACTGCAGTATGGATTACAACTCAACATAAAGAAAACAAAAATCCTCACAACTGGATCAATAAACATCATCACAATAAATGGAGAAAAGATTGAAATTGTCAAAGATTTCACGTTACTTGGTTCTAGTCAGCACCGGAAGGAAGGTTGGGCAATCCTACTTCCGTAGTGATACTGCCTCGGAAACCCAAGGAGGGGTCGCTATGAGTCGGGGCCGACTCGACGGCACATAACAACAACAACAACAACAACAGTCAACACCAGTGGAAGCAGCAGTCAAGACATCAGATGATGTACTGTACTGGGCAAATCTGCTGCCAAAGACCTCTTTAAAGTGCCGAAGAGCAAAGGTGTCTCTTTGAAGGCTAATGTGCGCCTAGCTCAAGCCATGGTATTTTTGTTCATCTCATATGCATGTGAGAGCTGGACAATGAATAACGAAGACTTAAGAAGAGTTGATGCTTCTGAGTTGTGGTGCTGGCGAAGAATACGAAAAGTACCGTGGACTGCCAGAAGAGCTAACAAATCTGTCCTGGAAGAAGTGCAGCCAGAATCCTCCTTGGAAGCGAGAATGGCCAAACTCTGTCTCACCTGCTTTGGTTATGTTGTCAGAAGGAGTCATTCATTGCCTGGAGAAGGACATCATGCTTGATAAAGTGAATGCATGGTCAGCGAGAAAGGGGAAGGCCCTCAACAAGATAGATTGACACAGTGGCTTCAATGATGGGCTCAGGTATAGCAAGGATTCTGAGGCTGGCACAGGACTGAGCAGTGTTTCATTCTGTTGTACATAGAGTCGTTGGTAAGTTGGCGCCAACTCGACAGCACCTAACAACAACGACAATAATAACCCCTACGAGGGGCCCATATGCCCTTTTTACATTACTAACAAACTACTCAATCCCCTTGAGGGGCCACGAGCACCTTACACTTACATGGTCCCACCCAATAATCTGGTGGGAGTCTGTGGTAGTTAAGTTTGTGTGTCAACTTGGCTGGGCCTCATTGAGTGGGTAGGCAGCTAGTGGTAGTTAGTCCCCATGATGAGACTGGCAATCAGCTCTATGGTGGGATCTACCACAAGCAGCTGAGTAGCTGCTTTTGGTATGTGGCCTACTTCCCGTATATAAGAAGCAGCTTTGAGAATGGTCTCAAGTTTATGGCATGCTTGAACCCTGCATGTAGCTGAGTTGTCGTTCAGCAGCCTGCCATGCTCTGCCAATCTTGGGTCTTTTAATGGACTTGAATTAATAGCCTGCCATGTGGTTTGGTAATATTTGGATTGTGCCTTGTTACTTGTTGACCTTGGGTTTGTCAGCCTCAGCAGCCAGCAGCTGAATGAAGAAAAACCTCCAGCTTCAGTGGGCCAGGAGCAGGAGGCCAAAGTGAAGCCCAAGGTTGAGGGGCTTTCACCCAGCTTCTAGAGCCTGGCACTTTGAACTTAAAGCTTCCAATTGTAAGAATGCACTCATGTTCGTTAAAGCCATCCTGTTTGTGGTATATTCTTGTCAGAGCAGCACTAAGGACCAGAACAGAGTCACAAAGGCCATGGCTGGTAGAGTCAGACCGAGTGATTCATTGCACCACAGAGGGTTAAAGGCGCTCTCAGGGCAGTCATTTTAGGAGTTCATCTAGCCTCCAGAAAGTCTGGAGGCCATGAGAATTTGAAATTCTGCTATGCGTTTTCCCTCCTTTTGATCAGGATTCGCCTATAGAATCATTGATCAAAATGTCCAGTGATGGTAGCCAGCACCCTCCAGTTCTGGTCTCATGGCAAAGGAGGCAGTTGTTTGTGGAGGCGGTTAGCCACACACTCCATAACCTCCTTCCATTCTTGACTGTCCTTCCTCTGTTGCTGTAGGTGAGCAGAGACCAAGTGTTGTGCTTTGGGTGGCTGCTTGCAAGCTTTAAAGACTCCAGGCATGCTACTAAACTTTTGAATTTAATGTTTGGCGTTTAAAACTGCTTTTGCGTGTACGCTTAGAAACAACAACATCCAAAATCAGAAAATCCCCAGCCCCTCAGGCTGCCAGATCCACAGTGGCATTGGCATTTGTGCTAGGAGGAGTATGCACATGCCTGGGCCCTCCCTGGGCTCTGCCTCCAGGTTAAAGAGTTGTTCTTGTGTTAGTTCATCCTGTGGTATCTTAGAGGCAGTTCCCAGGAGCCTCCGGAGGTTAGAAGCAGATGCACAAACAGGCTTGGTAGGGGACAGTGTTGCACTCCCTCACAGCACTGGGGAACCAGAGAGGACGGGCCCTGGTTTCCCACCCAAAGGTATTCCAGACACAGGCGCTCCTTTCTCAGGAAGCTTTCAGAGGCGCCTTTAGGACCAGGGAGGAAAGAAGACACAGGGTCATTTCCCAGGTTCCCAGCCAGAGGGAGGCAGAGAGTCTGCGGGAGGCTGGTTGTGGTGGGAAGCCTGAGGACTCTATGGTTCTGTGCAGACAGAACAGAGATAGCAGTATGTGTGTGGAGTATTAAGGCCATGAAAAAGCAAGGGCATTGCTAAGTTTAGGGAAAAATTGCATAGGATAAACAGTGTTGTAGTTTATTCCTGGATTAGCAGTCAGCAGTGTTCTATCGTTGACCACATAGAAGATTTAATGAAACCTGGGCAGGTTGGGGAGCGGATTCTCATCTCACTGTGTGTGTGGGGGGCAGAATGCATGTGTGCTTCAGAAAGTGAGCAGCAGGGCAGGAGCTCATTTCCTTGGACACAGGCAGCGCACGCCCTCTGCTTACCGCCCTGCCGTGCCTGCGTGTAAGAGTGGTTTATGTTGCTTTTCATTTTCCCTTCGAATTGCTCTTAGGGTGCAGGTTTGAGCCAGGAGCCGAGGAGCACGTCCAGGTCGGAGGGCATGGAGCCGTTCAGAACAGCTGGGAGTGGAGTGTGAGAGTTGGAGTGCCCTTCCCTCCACAGTGTGTCCCAGTTGGTGTGGCTTGGCATTCTAGAGAGGAGGTTGAATGGGACATTTCTGTTAGCCCTTGGAGGGTGACTCTTGGGGGATGTGCCCAGCAGTTCCCCCTCCCTAAACCTGAACTGTGGGGTCTTGTAAGCCATACTGCCTTCTGCTTCCTTCCTGCTTTCCTGGGGTCACCTGCCCCTGGTTCCTTGATAACAGGGCAACAGA
The DNA here is from genome assembly GCF_000298275.1 of Orycteropus afer afer. Classification (NCBI taxonomy): domain Eukaryota; kingdom Metazoa; phylum Chordata; class Mammalia; order Tubulidentata; family Orycteropodidae; genus Orycteropus; species Orycteropus afer. Next base: position 347,386 of record NW_006922338.1, read on the forward strand.
AGTGCTGAGGGTATGCATTCTCTGACAACTCTTGAGTTCATTTCCGTAGCATGTTTGCCTGAAAGTTGACTGTATGCAGTTTATTCTTGGGCATTTTAAGATTGTACTGTTTTTACAATGGTAGGGACTACTCTGTGGATGTACTAGGAAATCCTGAGTTGTACACTTCTGATGTCAGTTGTGTGCTGTGTGATGTTTACAGGCACAGCTCATTTTATTGCACCCCACTTTATTGTACTCCACAGATACCACTTTTTTTTTTTTTAACAAATGGAAGGTTTTTGGCAGCGCTGTGTTGACAAGGCTTTCAGAGCCTCTTTTCCAGCAGTGTGTGTGCTCACTCGATGTCTCTGTCACATTCTGGCAGTTCTCACAGTGTTTCAGACTTTTCATAATGATTTTGCATACTTCATAGACTACAGTATCGTATAAACATAACTTTTATAGGTGCTGGGAAACCAAAAAATTCATGACTCCCTTGATAGCGATGTTTGCTTTATCATGGTGTCTGGAACTGAGCCCACAGTATCTTTGAGGTGTGTCTATCTGTGTACATACACATGTGCGCATGTACACACGTGAGCATACACACATGCATACACATATGCACACACGCATACACACATGCCTGAACCTCAGTGAAGCTGTTAAAGTAGTAACTCGGGGAGTCATAATCACTGCGTCCCTGAACTGCTGGGGTTGTGCTGCCTGGCCCCTCCTTTGCACTCCTATCCCCTGGCCCAGGGCCAGGATCCAGGCCCAGGGTGAGCCTAGCACTCACCGGGGAGCAGCAGTCTTCCAGTGTGCTGGTGACGGCAGAAGGACGAAAGACGAGGAGAGAAGCCGTTCCCTGTCCCAGCTGCGTGGGGCAAGTGGCCCTCGCCGTGACTCAGGCCTGTGCTGAGCGGAATGCACGTGGATCCTCCAGCATCTTTTCTGAAGGATGGTGCTTTTATTCTAGAATTTCCTAAGCCCTCCTTCAGAGAAGGTTCATCAGCTCTGGACTCATGAGGTTAGGACAGCACCGTCCCCACTTCAGAGGTTCAGGATGCGATTTTGTTTTAAGCAGAAAAGCTGAGCAGTTGGGGAGGGAAACTCAGGTCACTCAGCCTCCTGTCTGTTTTCAGATTACATCCAGAAATAAGCAGACCTTACCTTTTAAGTTGCCTTAAAAAATGGCGATTAGATTATTGTAAAAGTCAAGGAAAGGTTTATCTTTAGAAGGAAATTTTCTTTGTTGGTTACCAGGGGTAGGAGAGGAGGGGAGGGAACACTGTTAGATAGATAGAGATAAGTATTGATTTAGGTGAAGAGAAGGGCAGTGTACCAAATGTGAGTGACCAATATGGCGGCATTGAGGAAGAGAAAGACAGAGAGAGGTACATGGGAGGTACAGACAACAAAGATGCCTTTTGCACACACAGTACTGCATTGTCAGTGAAGGTAAACATGGGTATATGGGTGGATAGATGGGTGGACAGGCTGAACTATTAGGTATATAGTCCCCACTATGAAGTGGGGAGTGTATCTAAGAACATGTATAGGGTTGGCAGACAATGGTCCTATAAATTTTTGTGAATGATCAGAATTCCTAGGTGTATAGTAGAGCTGACAAGGGGCACTGCTTGGTCACAGCCAGCTACCCAGAGGGTAGTTGAACCCGTGGGCTTGGGACCATAGTCACAGGGGATATCAAGCTCAATTGTCATAACATACTATACAAAGCATTGTTTCACCCCCTACTTTGGCGAGTAGCGACTGGGATCTTAAAAGCTAGCAAGCTGCCATCTAGATGCAACGATGGGGTCTCTCCTCATCCAGAACAAAGAAGAACGAAGAAAACCAAAATTCATGGAAACAAATTAGTCCTAGCGACTGGTACACCATCCGATCTGCAGCCTATATGACTATGAAACCAAGAGAACTAGATGGTGCCCAGCTATCACTGTCATTCGCTTGGAAGGGGATCTATATGGGAGATCTTTGATAGAGAGGGAGATCAATGTGGAACAAACTCAAAATCATTTGGTGAAAAAAAAAGGGGGGGGACCAGGTTTGCTGGTCCCATAGAGCCTGGTGGAACTGCTGAGACTATGGCCCCTAGCTGCCCTTCAGGTCTGCAATTGAACCCACACCCATGGTTTCCAGCCAAACAAAAGACAGGCATAGGAGTTGAACATTTACCTGAGGTAGATACATTCCTTAGAGAGAACAATCATGGGAGAAAGAAGGGCTGCTTATGCACAGGGAGACAGCTCGGGGGAGGAGTCATGGAGGGATGGATACTGGGAAGAGGTAACTGTGGGGAGGAAGTGGGAGTATACCAAAACTATTGCATTGTGGTGAATTGTGGTCAATGTCATGAGAAAAAGTGTATGTGAACTGCTGTATAGAAAGTGAATTTGCTCTGTAAATCTTCACTCAAATCACAATTAAAAAAAAGTAAAAACATATAAATAGATCAATAGCTAGTCATTTGAAAACATTAAAAAAAAAAAAAAATGCCTATTAGGTTTACTCCAGTGACATTTCCCCAGCTAGGGTTTAGGGAGCAGCAGGTGTTGACGGCCAACGATGGTGTTTTGGAGTAAATGTTTCTAAGTCTCTGAGTCAGGTCTTTACACGCAAATCCTTGACCGTGTTATTGTCGTGTGGCATGGAGTCTACTATGGGCTCACGGCAACCTCATGTGACAGAGTTGAACTGCCCCGTTTGGTTCTCTAGGCTGTCACCTTTATAGGAACAGACCGCCAGGTCTTTCCTTCACAGAACTGCTGGGTGGGTTTGAACTGTCAACCTTTTGGTTAGCAGCTGAATGCTTGAAATACTTTATTAAACATCCTTACACATCTAAGAGTACTTCTGTTCTCTCTTAAAATGAACCAGCTAGCAACCCCCCTCCATTCAAGTATGTATCTCTTATTTACAAATATCAACTCCTAGAATTACACTTCTTCAAAGTTCAACCTGGAATGAATGATTGCATTCCTGCTGCTTGTGTGGGATTTAAAATTACTACCTTCATGGGAATGTCACGGCAAGCTCATTCTGTCACTTTAGACTGCATGTCCCAAGTCAGAGTGCACTGACTGTTTCTGGCATGGGAATTGCCCTGTCTGCTAGTGAGAGTGAGCTCCGTGAGGAGGGAGCAGTGCTGTGCATACCGCACTGCTGGAACCAACGGTAGTACCCACTGAACTAGCTAACTTGTAATGTGGATGTTTTCTCACACTATGTAAATTCCTAATCAGCCTGTCCTGTTCAGATTTTGTGAGTCATTATAATTACTGTGGGATCAGTAAGAGTCTTATAAGACGTATTGCTTTAAAGAAAGGACTAAAACACTGCTGGAGAGTTTGAATTAAACCTCTTCCTCTCTGCCTCAAAACACCCCATGGAAAATCAGTATACCAAAACAAAACAAAAAAACTCTGCCATCAACTCAATTCGAACTCATAGCGATCCCCTTTGGGTTTCCAAGGCTGTATATCTTTAAGGAAGCAGGCAGCCTCATCTTTATCCCATGGAGCGTCTAGTGGGCTCCAACCACTGAACTTTCGGTTAGCAGCCAAATGCCTTAACCATTACATCGCCAGGGCTCCTTGAAAACCCAGTATAGGTTTTCTTTTTATTGCATACAAGTGACCTAGGTTCCATAAACTTTGTCACGTCAGCCCCTCAAGCATGAGATTTGTGAGAGAGGAAGTGCCAGGGTCCACAGAGTCAGATCAATGTTAAAGTACAACTGGGGCCAGTGCTTTTGTCTCTAGCTGGGGCCTCTGAAAGTTGGAATAATTCCCGGAAGGCAGAGAACACTGCAATGTTCTCTCCATTTTTCTTTCTTGTTGCCTGAATTTGAAGCAGATTTTTGTGCCGCCTCAAGGATGGTTTCTGCATTGTGATAGAGGCTTTTCTCTTCTGAGAGGTTGTTCAAGAGTTGGGCAAACGGAGTCCTAGCCATGACCCGGGAGAGCTTGGAGCATGTACGAACTTTTGGAGAAGTACAGTCTGACAAATACATTCTTCTACAACCCAGGTCTTCTCTCTTTGCCTTTACATTATCCTGTTTTCTTGTTTGAGACAGAATTCCATTGCATTAAAGAAAATTTGGATTATGAGCTTTTCAAACATACACAAGTAGGGACGATAGTGTAATGAACTACTGCATATCCATCATTGGCTCACGGCAAGTCTTGTCTCCCCACCAGTATTTTAAAGCAAGCCCCAGACGTCGCATTGGTTTATCCACAAGCATTTCAGTGTGTATCTCTGAAGGACGGGGATTCTTGTTAAAAAACAACCACATGCCATTATCACATCTTAAAAAGAATTCCTTGATATTATCAACTGTCTCATCAGCCCCTCTGAGTTAATAGATGTTAACATCTTTCTGTATTTGCTTTCCCTCCTTTTAGGGATAAAACATAGCAGATGTGATTGGGGCCTTCTCTGCACCCTTTTTCCATCCTTCCCCCTCCTCCTCCCCTGTGCTGCCCAGAAGTAACCGCAGTCCTCAGGTCATAGTGAAAGCACAGTTTGATTGAAATATTCCAGGCTTGTTTCCACAGGAGTCAGTAAAGAACCAACATATGTGTCCTTCCTGCCTCCCAAACTATAGGGAATCTCATCTTTTCTAATTGTGGTGTTTGCTCTTCTGTAGAATGCTACAGGTAGGATGTAGGCTGTAGGGTGTGGTGTCTTGGGTGTTGAAGCTGAACGGGCCTCCACCTCCAGGTGCAGAACAGCCTAACTAGCTGTGTCTGTGGTAGAGATCCGGGCACCAGGCAGCTGTCCCTCAGGGGTTGACTGTTGGGCTGCAGGGGCCTGTGCAGCTGGGAACGTCTGAGATGACATCTTGTGAGCAGCAGGGAAAACCTGTTTGTGTGTGTGTTTAGCTGCTTCATTGTTGTTGTCAGGTGTTGTTGAGTCGGTTCTGACTCCTAGCAACCCTACATACAAAGGGCCGGTCCTCTGCCAGTTGTTGCTGTGTTTGAACCCATCATTACAGCCACTTTGTCAGTCCCTCTCATTGAAAGTCTTCCCTTTTTTTCTCTGACCTTCTACTTTACCAAGCATGATGTCCTTCTCCAGGGAATGGTCCCTTCTGATAACATGACCAAAGTAGGTGAGATGAAGTCTGGGCAGTCTCGCTTTTAAGGAGCCTTCTGGCTGTACTTCTTCCAGGACAGGTTTGTTCCTTCTTCTGACAGTCCGTGGTATATTCAGTATTCTTCACCACCACCACAATTCAAAGATATCAGGGCTTCTGGTCTTTATTCATAGATAGTCTTAGAAGGACGTGTATCTGCATTGGTTCGAGCTGCTGGTGTCAGGGTGGTGTGCAGAAAGCACCTTCTGTGGTCTTTTTTACCCACCCAGCTCTAGATCCCCTGTTCCCTGTTGCCACCCCCCTGATCTAGTGTAGGGTTCGCGGTGTGCTTGGGCAGCTCCTGGGAGCACCATGCTTATCATCACCATGGTTCCTGACACAGTGAACTTTGTTGAGGACATTACCCTTTGGCCATTGTAGTAGAATGGAGCTTTGGAAGTAGGGTGGGCTCCCCTGGGGGGTGCTTTGCCATGAGGGGCCACGGAACCACCCAGTGGCACTTTCAACATGTGGTTCTAGGGTTCTGGTGGCCTGCGGTCAGAGCACTTGTTCTGGACTCTCCTGGCTCCCATCTGTAGTACGTTTTCCCACTAGAACACGGCCCTAGGAGCCAGCTCTGTGCGTTACTCAGCTTCTGTGTGAACTGTGCGCACTGAGGTCTGTGGCTTGCTCCACCTCTCCCACACTCGTGTATATCACTGCGCGTAGTGTCCTGGCTCTGCTGCATTCTTAGGAAAGGGGGTGGCTTTCATTTTTTTCTAAAAGCCTCTGAGTGAGGTTTCCTGGGCTTGGAGGATTAGAGTCCTCTGGAATTGTCAACCATGGCAGAATTGGTTTAAACCAATTATAAAGAATCTCAGCTTAAAATGGACTTTCAGATGTGTAGTGTACTTAGATTCATCCTTGAGTAACAGCACTGTCTGCATCTGGTTATAATGTGGTAACGTGTTGGGGCCTAATTTTAGCTAAAGATTTGTTTCAGAATGAACAGCTTGGGACTTGGTGTTCAATTAGTAGTTTAGTGCTGGAATTCTTAAGAATTTAAGGATAGATTGGCCAGGTGGATTCTGAATTGGATAACCTCCAGATGTGGGCAAGATTCTCTTGATATCACTTTTATATGTGGGCTTTTAGATTGGAGGTGCTTGTGAACTGGGGAGGGTGCCATTTGATGAAGAGCTCCACTCGGGACTGCTGGTGACAGTGCTGTGGCTGAGGTGCCATCCTTTCCTTCAGTGGACGCGAAGCAGGGACTCGGATTCTGGCCTAAGATCACACACTGCTGGTTCGGTCACTGTGCACTGGTCCCATGTGGGCCTGGTTTTGTGTTGCATGTTGCGAGGACCCACCACAGTGCATCCTGGATCCCATGAGTTTCCTCTCACCAACACCTCTTCATTGCTTGCACCAGGGTGTCTCTGGCTCCTACAGGTGCCGTGTCACAAGCTGCTTCCTGTCGTGGGGTGCTGCGTCTGCTCTGGTGCTGTGTCCGCTCTCGTGCTGCGTCTCTCCTGGGTGTTGCGTTGTGTACCTTGTCACGTCTCATGCTGCATCTCAGTGGTGCTAGCCACAGCCTCAGTTGGACGCTTCTCTGCCTTTTGCAGTTGCCTGGTCTACCTCTCCATCTGGAACATCCCCGCATGTCGCCTGTCCCCCTCTAGGGTTTCCTCTGAACTCTCCTCTGAGTGTGGGTGGAGGTCTGCTCTCCCCCAGCTGAGTCCTGTTCCCTCCCCTCTTCTTTCCCTCCTTCCCTTACTTCCTCTTCCCTTTCCTCTGTCGCTTCCTCCCTCTCTTTTCTCTCATCCTTTGTAAAAAGAACAATTATGGAACAACTGAAACCTGTACAGAATGGCGAGTCTGGTGTAGGGCTCCCAGGTGTCGGTTGCCAACTACCAGCTCAGAGTCTGTGTGCGCCATCTGTGCCTCTGCCCTCTCCTTAGCCTGCCCTCTTGTTTCTGTGGGTTCTGGAAGTATCCCAGTAAGTGTGTCTGTGAAGCAGTTAACACACCTATAACATTTTGTTCTTTACTATCCTCAGATGGCATCAGTATTCAAACTTCTAATTGTCTTACAGGTTTTTTTTAGGGGGCTACTATTGGTCCATTTGAATCAGGATCCAGAAGAGTCCTCAAGTGACCTTAGATTGTTATGTCACCTTAGTGTCCCCAATGTCATTGCTTTGCTTAATTTTTTTTTTTTTTTTTCTTGGAAAAAACAGGTCATTGATCTGTCTTTCGACTTTCTCATAGCTGGGCTCTTGCTGATTTCACCTCTTGGTATTGTTGAAATGTCTTCCTTTCATCTCTGGATTTCCATTTGGTCGTATGGGGGACCGAAGAGCTTGATCAATCAGTTTGGTTTAGGTGGTATGTTCCTATCAGGAGAACACGACATCTGGCAGCCTGTCTTTCTGTCTTTCTTGCCTCCAAAATCAAATCCAAACTCATGGCCATCCAGTCGATTCCGATTCACAATGACCCCCATTGGGCTTCCAAGGCGGTAAATCTTTACAGAAGTAGACTGCCCTGTCTCCCTTGCGCGGAGCAGCAGATGTGTTTGAACCGCTGGCCTTCTGGTTAGAAGCCATATGCCTTATCCAATACATCACTTCAACTCCTTAACCCTTACCTAGACTTGCAGTATGGTCACGCTCCAATTCCATTGTTCCTCCGTTTACTTGTGGGACTGTTCTCCGAGAGACGCTTCTCCCATAGGCTCTCTGGCCGCCACAAGGTACCGGGTGTAGAGATGCCTGGTCCCTCCCACTCCCCACTAGTTTTCAAAATAGTGCCCTCCGGGGATGACCTTTTAGTTTCAACTGTGATTCTGCCCTCAGATGTTTAAATCTGTTGGGTGTCTTTCATTTCATTGCAGTTGTCCTTTTTAATTTCATTGTAATACAATGTGTGTAACAGAAATTTGCCGTTTGACCATGTTTCTAAGTGTACACCTCCTGATGTTAGTTGTGTGTGCTGTGTCATGTACTGTCATTGTTCTTACCAGTGCCTGTGCTGTCTCACTTTAGCTGATGGGGCCCTCTCCAGGTTGACTCCACACTCTTTGACCAGACCTGTAGCATAGTGGTCTTTGGTAGACAAGACACTGCGGGCTCTTCTTGTGCATTTCCTGGGGCTCCTCCAAGGCTCTTGCTTCCTCTTACGGGGAGACAGGAGACAGGATTTTGAAACCAAAGTCTGGATGCTAGAGGTACTCACTGTTACTGAGCAACTGCAAGAGGCCAGCATCAGAAAAGCCTGGCTTTGACTTCATAGTGGTGCTCTGAATTCAGAGTCGGGACTCCAGCCTGTCTGCCTGCTACCTCCTGTCAGCTCTTCATCTGCTTCCCAACCATGTTGAGACCCTGCTTGTCAGGAAGGCTTGGAAGGATGGATTAGATTATTACTTACCGCTCATTTGTTTTAGCCACAGTACCCACACAACCACGTCAGGATAGTAACACCCACACTGTCGTTTCAGGAGAACAATGCCCAGCGTGGCCACCAAAATCAGGATTGCTGAAGTGCAGTTAAGAGGGCGTGTTGTCATTCTCCTTGTCTTCAGCACATATCCTGTGCTGTCGAGTCCTCTGGAACACTCCTCTGTGTGGCTGTACTGCAACTAGTTGCCCATGAGTTGTTTCTTCACTTCATTGACAAACTCCTTTGATGCACAAAAGTGTTTTGTTTTGATGAAATCCAGTGTACTTGGAAATAGAAACCTGTCTTCTGTACAGGAATTACTCACTTTTTATTGTTTCTGATGTTCAGCTTCTGTTTGCCCAGACAATTTTCTCTGGAGGGCTAACAGCTGGAGGAGGTTGCCTGGGCGTGGGGTAGATTTATGTGGACGTCAGTATCCTGGATGCTCAGGCTTCCGCAATCCTGACTCTCCCACTCAACCAGTGCTGACTCTGAGAGCTGTGCCTTCTTTCCCTGGTTTGCAGTCTTGGGAGCTGCTGACAGCTTCATCCCTTGATGCCCAGACCTTTGGCTGAGTGGCCTATCAAGAGACTTTGCTGTGGCCGGGTCAGCCCCCTGGCTCCTATTGTCAACCCTGTACCAGTCGCAAGCAGCTGCCTGTCTGTGTGGGGTGAGGGTTGAGTGTGTGATACAGTCCCTCATTTTGGAAAGGCCCCTGAATAACATTCTCATTTGGTAATTGCAGGTGAAGGACTTAACCAAGTACTTGGACCCTGGTGGGCTCGGGGTGATCAGCTTTGAAGACTTCTACAGAGGGATTTTGGCCATCAGAAACGGAGGTCAGTCTGCCCCTTCCTCATTGCTTTCCCCACCTCAGCCCCTAAGTCACCTGTGGAATGACCCTCCTGCCACCAGACTGCTGTGTCCGTGCTTGGCAGCTTCCCTTTTCCTAGCAGTCCCAAACAGCCTGCTTTCCGGGTGATCCCTCCTGTTTTGTTCTTTGTCCTCACCCACCCTCCCTTCTGTGTTCACTTGGCTACTTACCCCAAATGGTAGAGAGCTAGCACCCTGTTGTCAAAGGCTTTATTATGAAAAATTTGGAACGTGCAAAAATGTTGAAGGAATTACACAGTGAGCACACACACACAAGTTTGCCACCAGTATTCTACCATACCTGTCCTATGTTTGCTCTGTTGTTGATCAGTCCATCCTTTTGCCTGTCCATCAGTTCATGTGTATATGGGCGTGTGCATGTCTGTGTGGCATATGTGTGATGTATGTCTTTTCATGTGTATGTGAGATGGTATCTGTGTGTGTCTCTGTGTATATAAGATTGGTTTAAAATCAGCATACTTCACTTAAACACTTGGGCAGGCATATTGTTAACTCACACTCAGTGTCTGCAGTTCCTTCTCTGAGTCATAGCTCTTCACCATGAGGCGCACACGTTTTCGGTGAGTTCTGGCAGGTCCCTATACATGCTAAGCACATTGCTGTCAAGGGTATCATCACCACTACAGGCTGTTCCTGTCAGCCACTCTCCCCCTGCCCCTGCTGGCAGCTTCCTGGTAGATTTCTGCTACCATGGATGAGCTCTGCCTCTCCTGGATGTCATGTGAATGGAACCAGCAGTGTACACTGTGGTGTCTGGGTACGGGTGTGCGCTGTGCTGTTGGTGTGGGTGTGCGCTGAGGTGTCCAGGTACAGACATGTGCTGTCGTGTCTGGATATGGGTGTGCACTCCGATGTCTGGCTGCAGGTGTGTGGTGTGGTGTCTGCTGCAGGTGTGCGTTCCAGTGTCTGCTGCAGGTGTGCGCTCCAGTGTCTGCTGCAGGTGTGTACTCCGGTCTCTGCTGCAGGTGTGTGGTGTGGTGTCTGCTGCAGGTGTGTGCTCCGGTGTCTGCAGCAGGTGTGTGCTCCAGTGTCTGAGGCAGGTATGTGCTCCGGTGTCTGCGGCAGGTGTGTGCTCCGGTGTCTGGCTGCATGTGTGCGCTCCGGTGTCTGGCTGCAGGTGGGTGGTGTGGTGTCTGCGGCAGGTGTGCGCTCTGGTGTCTGCTGCAGGTGTGCGCTCCGGTGTCTGGCTGCAGGTGTGCGCTCCGGTGTGTGGCTGCAGGTGGGTGGTGTGGTGTCTGCTGCAGGTGTGCGCTCTGGTGTCTGCAGCAGGTGTGTGCTCCGGTGTCTGGCTGCTTTCACTCAGTGCCATGTCTTTGGGAGTCATCCATTTGTCTGCACACATCAGTGGTATGTCCCTTTCTATGGGAGCAGTGTCTCATAGTGTGGAGACCATTCTCCTGGGATGACACTGGCTCTTTGCAGGCTGGGGCTCTTAAGAATAAAGTTCTGACAGTGTTCTACACAAGATGTTTTAGAGCATGTGTTTTTCGTTGTGTGTGGCATATACCTGGGAGTGTATGGCTGGGTCACATGGAAAGAGTGAGTGTAGTTTGCTGGTCAGTGCCAACCATTCTCCCAGCAGTCACCCTGTCTGCCTGTCTCCAGCTGCTCCGTACTTGGTCCCTTTAAATCAACTGCTGAGGGTCTGAATTAACTTTCCTCCTCATCCCCATCTTCATCAGGACATGTGGGGACGGTGTGGAATGACAGTGGGCAGAGGCCCTAGTCAGCCATGCCTCCTTCCTCCCCTGGTGAAGTTGGGTAGGGCCCACTTTGGTTGGCATAACCCTCAAGGTCACATGTGCTCTTTTGGAGTGGGGTCAGGGCGAAGGAGGCCCTTAGGCCAGAGGTCTTCCTGAGCCCTCTGTTGCCAGAATCTAGACCCTTCCTTGTAATGTGGCTCCCTTGATGCACTGGCATGGCCCCACCCAGCAGACACCATCCCTTTTCGCGCCTTCCCCTGGTTTACACCGATACCTCCACCCACATCCCAGGCTTGAGTTGGACCTCCCTCCTGACTTCATGTTTCTGCTTCTGTGTCTCCTCCAGTGGACCTTGAATCCACAGAGCCCTCATGGGTCTGCCCTGGGAGGTAACATAAGTGTCAGGACAACTCGGGCCTTGACTTGGGCAGATCTCTGTCAGTGGCAGTGCCATGAGGCTGATGGATGTGGGGAGGCCATGCGGGCTGAGGCCAGGGGCCTGCTCTCCTCTCCCACTGGGCCTATACATATGCTCTTGTGACTGCCCTCTGGCCACTCTTGGCTGTAGCTGCTCAGCCCTGGATGCATGCAACCTGAGCAATTCCAGTCTCTCCTGGTGCCCTCACAGCACCACTGCATGCATCCACCACATTCTAGTCACTGGTGTGGTCAGGCAGTAAGCTCAGGCAAGATGGCCAGTCTCTTCTGATAGGGCCTGACCCAGCATTAGGTGCTGTGCTTCCAGCGTGGGACATGTGTTCTTGGACTTGACTGGCCCTTTGTATGTCTTCTTTCTTGATGTTGGCAGACATGCAGGGCCACTTTCCTTTCCCAGGGCAGGCATTGGGATGAAGATTTTCTTTTTTATTTAAAGTTTATTTTAATTTTTATTTGTCATGAAAACATCTAAATGAGAAATAACCTTTTTTTTAAATTTTTCAAATTTTTTATTTGCTTTGGGTGAAAGTTTACAGAGCAAATTCATTTACAGCAGTTCATACACATTTTGTTTCATGATACTGACTGCAATTCCCCACAGTGTAACAGAAGTATTTCCACTTCCTCCCCATAGTTACCTCTTCCCTGTGTCCTTCCCTCCCATGCACTCTTGCCCCCTGAGCTGTCTCCCTGTGTATACAATGCCCTTCTGTTCTCCTAGGATTGATTTCTCCAAGAAATGTGTCTACTTGATGTAAATGTTCACCCCATATGCCTGTCTGTTGTTTGGCTGGAAGACACAGGATTGAGTTCAGTTCTAGGCTCAAAGGGTAACTAGAGTCCATAGTCTCAGGTGCTCACAGTCTCTATCAGACCTTTCAACCTGTTTTTTTTTTTTTTTAATGTTTTTGAGTTTTGTTCCACATTGTTCTCCCACTCTATCTAGGATCTCTTTAAAGTGGTTGACAGTGGTAGCTGGGCACTGTCTAGTTCTTCTGATCTTATAGTCATATAAGCTGTGGATCACATGGTGTACCAGTCCCTTGGACTAATTGTTTCCCTGTGTCTTTGGTTTTCTTCATTCTTCTGTGCTCTGGATGAGGAGAGACCCATCCTTGTATCTAGGTGGCTGCTTGCAAGTTTTTAAGACCCCAGTAGGATGTAGAACAATGTTTTTGTGTAGTGTTATGCCTATTGAGCTTGATGTCCCCTGTGACCATGGTTCCAAGTCCACAGGTCCAACTACTGGCTCCCTCAGGATAGCTGGCTATGGCCAAGAAGTCACGACAACCTTGTCCTTTGTCAGCTCTACTAGACACCTGGACATTCTTACAGCACACACAAATACAGTTTTAGAAACATCATCTGCCAACCCTGTACATGGTCATGGGCACACTCCCCCATTCCTAGATGTTCTGGTTATCTAGTGCTGCTCTGACAAGAATATACCACAAATGGGATGGCCTTAACAAACAGGAGTTTATTCTCTCACAGTTTGGAGGCTTTAAGTTCAAGTCCAAAGTTCCAGGCTCTAGGGGTTGGGTGAAAGCCCCTTAACCTTGGGGTCCAGCTCTGCCTCCTACTCCTGGCCCACTGGAGCTAGAAGCGTTTCTTCACTCAGACAGCTGCTAGCTGCTGAGACTGACAAACTCAAGGTTGACATATACAAAGGCACAGTCCTGATGTTACCAAGTCACACGGCAGGCCATTAATTTAAGTCCACTCTAAGTCCCAAGGTCAGCAGAACATGGCAGGCTGCTGAAAAAGGATACTGCATACCTGATCATTCAGCCTGTCCACCTGATGAGGACTTTCAAGGATGGGAAAATGAGGCCACCCACACTCTGGTCACCATCTGGCCTTCAGAGTTGGGTCCTGTTGGAGAGGTTTGTGGGCCTGGAGATCTGGTTACACCTCCAGACCTAAACAGTTGGTGGTTCTCTCTTGCTTCCAAGTGATTAGCTATTAAAAACACCCTAATGGGAAGACATTGTCTATCAGATTGTGCTGGCAAATTGAATATCCATTTGCAGAAAAATGAAACAAGATCTGTACCTCACACCATACACAAAAACTAACTCCAGATGGATCAAAGACTTAAATGTGAAACCTAAAACTATAGAGTTCCTCAAGGAAAAACTAGGGGCAGGTTTAGGGCATCAGTAGACTGTCAGCATGACCCAAAATGCACAAGCACCAGAAGATCAGCTAGATCTTTGAACATTAGATTGTATGTGCTTTCAGAGACTCCTCCAAAAGAGTCAAAAGAGAACCCACAGGTTGGGAAAACATACTTGGCAATGACTTATCTGACAAGGAACTTTATCTCTAGAATTTACAGAAAACTCCAACACCTCAACAACAAAAAGACAGATAATCCAATTAAACAATGGGCAGAGGACATGAATAGACACCTCACCAAAGAGGATATTTAGGCACTCAACAACCACATGAAGAAATGCTCATGATCATTAGCCATTAGAGAGATGCAAATCAAAACAGCAATGAGATACCATCTTGCCCCAGCACTAGTAGCAAAGTTCAACAAGACACAAAGTAACAAATGCTGGGGCAAGATGGTATCTCATATACTGCTGGTAGGACTGTCAAATGATACAACCACCTTGGAAAGCAGTATGGCAATTCCTTAAAAAGTTAGAAGTACCATTTGACCCAGCCATTCCATTACTAGGTATATATCCTAAAGAAGTGAGAGCCAGGACAAGAACAGATATATGCATACCCATGTTCATTGTAGCACTATTTATAATAGCAGAAAGATGTAAACAACCTAGGTGCCCATCAACAGAAGAATGGATAATCAAACTATGGTACATACACACAATAGAATAGTAGGCAACGCTGAAGAATAATGTAGAATCTGCAGAACACCACATAATGTGGGATGAACTTGGAGGACATTATGCTGAATGAAATAAATCAATCACAGAAGGAGAAATATTGTATTAGTCTGTTATTGTAAAAAGTCAAGGAAAGGTTTATATATGGAAGGAAATTTTCTTTGTTGGCTACCTGGGGTAGGAGGGAGGGGCGGGAACACTGGTAGAGACAAGTATTGATTTGGTTGAAGAGAAGGGCAGTGTACCAAATGTGAGTGATCAGCACGGTGGCATTGAGGAAGACACAGAGAGGTGCATGGGAAATACAGATAACAAAGATGAACCCTTGTGCACAGATAGTACTACGTTGTCAGTGAAGGCAAACATTAGTATATGGGTGAATAGATGGGTGGACAGGCTGAATGATTAGGTATGTCTGTACAGGGGGAAGTGTGCCCATGATGACGTATAGGGTTGGCAGACAATGTTTCTCCAAGTGTATTTGTATGATCTGTAAGAATTCCCAGGTATATAGTAGAGCTGACAAGGGACAAGGTAGTCACATCTTGGCCACAGCCAGTTACCCAGAGAGAGCAAGCAGTTGGACTTGTGGGCTCAGGATTGTGGTCGCAGGGGACATCAAGCTCAATTGACACAATATATTACACAAAAACATTGTTCTACATCCTACTTTGGCGAGTAGCAACTGGGATCTTAAAAGCTTGCAAGTGGCCATCTAGATGCAGTGATGGGTCTTTCCTCGTCCAGAGCAAAGAATAATGAAGAAAACCAAAGATGCATGGAAACAATTAGTCCAAGTGAGTGGTAGACCATGAGATCCTCAGCCTGTATGACTGTAAGACCAGAAGAACTAGATGGTGCCCAGCTACCACTGTCAACCACTCAGAGGGGGAATCTACGTAGGAGATAGAGAAGGGGGGGAGAACAATGTGGAACAAAACTCCAAATCATAAAAAAACAAAAAGGGACCAGGTTTGCTGGTCTGATAGAACTTGGTGGAACCCCTGAGACTATGGCCCCTAGCTGCCCTTCAGGTGTGGAACTGAACCCACTCTGTGGCTTCCAGCCAAACAAAAGAAAGACACATGAACTGAATATTTCCATTAGGTAGATACACTCCTTGGAGAGATCAGTCATGGGAGAATAGAAGGGCTGTGTATGTACAGGGACACAGCTCGAGACACAGGAGTGCATGGGAGGGAAGAACACAGGGGAGAGGTGGCTATGGGGAGGAAGAGGAAGGAGAGCTGTTGCATTGTGGGAGATCACAGTCAATGTCATGAGACAAAGTGTATGTGAGCAGCTGTATGGAAGGTGAATTTCAGTGAAATCACAATGAAGTTTACAAAAACAAAACCAAAACAAAACATCATAAGGAAACAATCTCTGTGCTTCTGTTGGGAAGGGGAACAAGGAGGAGCTGGGGAGAAGGCACACCTAGGTTTTGTAGGAAGGAGGGAAGGGTTTAGCAGTGTGACCCAGAAATAGAGGGATGTACACCAACTTCTCAGGCTCCTGCCCTGGGGCCCAGTACCACCAGGCAAGACCAAGTCCCTACTCTTGAGAACTGGCCCTGTAGTGGGGGACAGACCCCAATAACAAGGGCACAGTGACTCATGGGAGGGGTGTGGTACAGGTGGAAGCAGGTGAGGTGAGGGTGGAGCAGAAATACAGGCAGAAAAGGCACAGGGACACCATCCTCTTGTGACCTTCTCTAACTTTATGAGGGGGAGAGAAAATTGCTATCAGCAGCTCAAGGCTGATTGCTACGGGGTGGAGGGCAGACATGCCACCACCTTCCAGCCTCACCAGTTTTGACACCAACTGTCCCTCCCAAGGCACTCAGCGTCTCTGCTGGGTTCAATAATTCACTGCAGTGGCCACACAGAACTCGCAGACAATAGTCATGTTTATGGATGGGGCTTATTAGAGAAGTAAGAGGTTATAGTTCAGGTTCAAGAATACTCAGCATACAATTCTTCAGTTAAGATGGCCTCCCCTTGGCCATGTCTATAGGCATGCCTCTCTCTGGCACTTGGGCTCTTGGCCTGGCTGCCCCCCCCCCCCCCCCCCCCGGCTAGGGCAGGTGTTACAATGCTCTGTTAGCTCTGCTGATAGGTGCATCCCACTCCACCAGCAAGCCTTCTGCCCAGAGACACTCAACTTCTTTGTTCTGTGGGCTGGCAAGCCTGCCACTCTGTCTCCTGATGGTCTCTTGGTTTTGTTGCCTTCGCTGCTGCCATCCCTGTGCTGTCTCTCTGAGCAAGGATCTCAGGTCCCAGGACATGCACCACTGCTGCTGCTTCTCTCTTGGTGGCAATGACATCCCCCTTTTAGGCCTTTGGGAGGGCACATCGTAAGCCTAGTTGAATGACAAAATTGACTAATCCTTACATTAGGGTTCCATACACCTTATTTGCATGGTTCCACCCCCACAAGGGTGCCATGTATCTTCTTTATATTGTTAATAAGGTAGCCACTCCCCTTGGTGAGCCACGAACACCTCACATTTGCATAGTTCCACTCAGTGATCTGGTGTGAGCCACCCAGACTGTGGTGAGAAGAGGCAGACCAGATCATTCCCTGCACCACACCAGCTGGGAGCCTACGGTGCTTCTCTTGCTCTGTGGGCGGCAGGCTGCCTCTCTGTCTCTTGTCGGTCTCTCAGTTCTGTTGCTACTGCTGCCACTATCTCTTCGCCATCTCCCTGCCAACTCTGTCTCAGCACAGAAATATTGGGTGTCTGGCCAGAGAAACTACTAGATGGTGCCCCGCTACCACTGTCAACCACTCGGAGGTGGGGGGGTCTATGTAGGAGATCCTAGATAGAGTGGGAGAACAATGTGGAACAAAACTCAAAATCATTTGGGGAAAAAAAAAGGGGGACCAGGTTTGCTGGTCTGAAAGAGCCTCGTAGAACCACTGAGACTATGGCCCCTAGCTGCCCTTCAGATCTGGAATTGAACCCACACCTGTGTCTTCCAGCCAAACAAAAGACAGAACATTTACCCGAGGTAGACACACTCCATGGAGAGATCAATCATGGGAAAAAGAAGGGCTGTGTATGCAGAGAGAGACAGCTCAGAGGCCAGGAATGCATGGAGGGATGGACACAGGGAAGAGGTAACTATCGGGAGGAAGTGGGAGGGGAGTTGTTGCGTTGGGGTAAATTGTAATCAACATCATGAGACAAAGTGTATGTGAACTGCTGTATGGAAAGTGAATTTGCTCTGTAAACTCACTCAAATCACAATTAAAAAAAAAAAAAAATCTTGAGTGTCTGAGCATGTGTCAGGGGGCACTGCATGGGGACTCTGACCCTCTGCTGTTTTCCTACACTGTGTCTCCCCACATGCACCCCTGCCCCCTGTTCCCTTCCCTCCCTCATCCACTCTGCCTGGAGGCCATCTCTTTCCCACCCTGGGACAGGATGATCTCAGGGGAGTGGCAGGCCTCACTGTGTCTACCATGCAAAGATGTTAGAAGAAAAACTGATTCAAGGTGAATCAAAGGGTTTCATAGCACATAGAAGAAAGGAAAGCAAAACTGTGGGGTTGCTCTGGGCGGGGTCATGCTTGTCCTGCCTCCAGCCTGCTGTCTGCAGGACCATCCATCCACTTGGGAACAGCCCAACCTGCCATCTGTAGGACTACCCCTTGCAAAAATGGCAGGGAGGCCTCATATTCTGACCTCCTAGAACCCCACAAGAGGAAGACAGGATTACCAGCAGTAACCCAAGGCCTATTCCTGCCAGGCCAGACATGCTGCCTCCCTCCAGCCCTTTCTCCAACCGTTCCTCCCAAAGCACCCACCTCTCTCCTGGGTTCGATAATTCGCTGTAGTGGCCACGCAGAACTCACAGATTACAGGGTTTATTAGGGAAGCACCAGGCTACAACTCAAGTTCAAGAAGAACGCTCAGTCTCTCTCCCAGCCCACTGTACCTCAGCCAACAGTCTCTCACAGTCTCTTTCCCAGCAGTGCTGGTCCCTCGGTGTCTCACTCAGCAATGCGTATCTCTTGCATCTCTTTCCCAGCAGCACATGTCTCTTTCAGGGGTGCATGTCTCTTTCAGCAGCACGTCTTCCTCAACCAGCAGTCAGAGAGGGTTCTGCCTCTAGGAGGCCTCCTTTTGAGCCTGGCAGACTGGCCAAACTAGCCAATCACAGCATCATAACTCTAAGCACCTGAGAGAGAGTGGACACCTCCCAGAACATTGTTTTGTGCCGCTCCCAACAGAAATACTCCAGGTGGACAACTTCAGCAATCAGGAGCTCCTCAGTTGCTCATAGAAAATCCCACCTTGGAGTTTACAAAACTTAGGGGTAGAAAAGCCACATTAAGTAATTTACTACACCACAACCCCAAATACCTGTCTGTTGTTTGGCTGAAAGCCACGGGAGTGAATTTAGTTCCAGACCTGAAGGGTAGCTAGGGGCCATAGTCTCGGGGGTCTCACCAGGCTCTATCAGACCAGTAAACCTGTGGGGTTTTTTTTGTTTTTTTTAATGATTTTGAGTTTTGTTCCACATTGTTCTTCTACTCTGTAACGGCATGTTTTTAACCATTGCAAAAAGGGCAGGGAAGTGGCATCTTCTGACCTCCTCTAACTTTACAAGAGGAAGACAGAGTCACCAACAACTATAAGGCAAACATACTGCCGCCTTCCAGCCTTTACCAATCCTGACATCAACTCTCCCTCCAGTGGCACTTACTGCTTCTCTGCTGGGTTTGGTCATTTGTTGCAATGACCACACACAACTCACAGACCATGCTTGTGGTGATGGGATTTACTAGGGAAGTAATGGGCTACAGTTCAGGTTCAGGAACGCACTAGGGAAACAGTCTCCCCTCTGCTGTGCTCTCAGACACTCCTCTCTGGCCCTTGGCCTCTCGGCCTGGCCTCTGCCGTGCTCTCCATTGCTGGCCTGCCCCCACGAGAAGGTTCTTTGTGTCAGATGAAACACATGTCATAGAAGGTGAAGTGAAGCAAACAGAAGAGAATCAAACTTTAATATTCATTATTCCTGTAGCTCCCTGAACACAGACACATAAAAAAAATGAAGTCTGGTATGTCTGTGTGTGTGTGCGCGTGCACACACGCGTGTGCCTGTGCATGTGTGTACATGTGTGTGCATGTATATGTGCGCATGTGTGTATATGAGTGTATGTGCATGTGTGCAAGCATGCAACCATCACCACTGTTTGTATAATGTACTCATCACCCTGGATAGAAAGGAAGACCCCCTCACCCTCCCACCTGCTGCTGGTCACCACTAAGAACTTTGTGCCTTTGCCTGTTGTAGCCTTTTCATGTAAATGAGGTCGTATGGTATGTGTCCTTTGGTGTTGGGCTTCTTTCACTCAGCATTGTGTCATCAGGGTCCAGCTGTGTTGCAGCTTATGTAGTCTTTGTTCTTCTTTAAGGCTGAGTAATATTCCATGTGTGGATGGACCACATGGTCTGTGTCCACCATCTGCTGATGGATGCTTACGCTGTTTCTGCTTTCCAACTATTCCAAATAATGGTACCTAACACTTTTAAAATCCTGAAAGCAGTTTTTATGGAGCTTGGTAGTTTCTTTTCCTTTTACAGTGCTGCCTAGTTGTTTTAAGAAATAAAAGTAACGTTATTCTTTCTTCACACCACTTCCTTAGAATTCTGGCAGGTGTATCATTTCCATGAGGAAGTGGGCTCTCCCACTCAGCAGGGTACACTCAGCTTTCTCATGGATAGCCTGGCCGTGCTGGATTTTGCCTCCCCGCCTGCCCTCTGGCCACAAACCCCAGGACCCTTGCCTTGGGGCTGCCTCGGGCCAGCCTCCCTGTGCTCACCAGCCATGGAGCTGCCCCGACCTTTCTGGGATGTCCAGGTTCACTGCTGGACCAACTCTGTGTCTTCTTCCTGCAGATTCTGAGGGCCTCCTGTATGGCGTCGCCCCTGCCCAGGATGAGGAAAGCTCAGCCTGCCCTGACGACTTTGACGATTTTGTCACCTATGAGGCAAGTGGCCTGCTTGATCCCGCACCGCCTGCTCTTTCGGAGTGTGTAAAGTGTCCTGAGACTCTTGGACGCTCAGGGTCATCTCACAGTGGAGGACACACTTGTTTTGAACTTTATGTGACTTTTGGGGGCAGGGCCTAGGCACTGTGAAGCTTCCAGAAGGATTGCTCTTTTAAAGAAAGGTGTGAGTCACATGATCTTGGCATCTGGTGGCGTGTGCATGTGATGTGTGCGTGATAGCATGTGTCACATGGGGTCCTCCATGGCTGACCAGGAGAGCTTATGGCCCCTGACCTTATGGAGACACCCTGGCTCAGGGCCTTCTGACAGAGGAGCTGTGCTGTCCTAAGCCTGCTGGTCTGGTGGCTGTGGTGCCGGATAATCTTAGCTCCTTTCAGAAACCACTGGAGGTGCCTTCTGTGTGAGGGATGGTGCTGGGGGCTGAGTGGAGCTTTACCACCCACCTTTGGGGACTGGCAATGAGAAGCCACTCTGCCCAGTCAGGCGTGAAGACCCCAGAGTGCTGGGCTGAGCAAAGAAGCATGGCTTCTGCTCGACTCCTCTCTCCTCCCTCCTCTCCTCCTCCTCCTCCCATGGCCTGTGGAGGAGAGAGCTTCCCAAGCGGGACCACTGGCAACGTGCCTTCTATGCAGACTATTATCAGAAAGGTCAAAGTCAGGAACAAAGGCTGCTCTGTCTTGAGGCCTGCGTTAGTTTGTTCAAACCCAGAGGAACACTTCCTGAACCTTGCTCCCACTTCTGCCCCAGCAGCAGGTTAACAGAGTGGGTCTGACGTGGGTTAAACTTTCTCCCAGGCGGGGATGTGCCTTCAGGGGGACTGGCAGGTTTCGCTGACCCAGCATCACCCGTGCTCAGCAGGGCTCAGCTGGGCCCCTTGGCTGATGGAAGCCATCCTCCTGGGTGCAGGGTCGCACAGCCTGACGTCTGCGGTAAGATCGGCTTGACTGTGTGGGATGCAGTCCGCCCTGTGTGGTGCCCCTGATTTCAGACAGCGTCAGAGAGGGCGGGGACATGGGTGAATGGCAGGAGCCTTGACTGGCTGGGCTTCACCTGAGTCACTGTGGTTGCTCTGTTCCTGGGGAACAGGACTGGATGCAGCAGTTCTCCACCGAACTCAGTTCTTCAGTGAGTTCATCTTTGTTGTTAGGTACTGTGGGGTCAGTTCTGACTCCCGAGCTCATCTCGTGGTTGCTGTCCTGGTTGCTGTCCTCGAGGTTGTGTTGTGCTGTTGGCTCTGAGTCACAGCGACCCTGTGTCCCACCGAGTGCAGCACTGCCCAGTCCTATACCATCCTCTGTTGGTGCTGTGCTCGAGCCCGTTACTGGGTTCATCTTAGGATCTATCATCTGAGGATTTTAGAAATCAGTGGTATGGACTCCTGGGCTTCTGGGCACAGCCAGGTCCCGACTGAGTGCCTATAGAAGTTGGCCTGTCTGGGAATGGCTCATGCATTCCCACTCGGGGACTGTAAGCTGGAGGGAATGGGCTCATCTCCTAGAAAACGACGTGGGTGGCCTTCACCTATCAGAGCTAACCCACAGCCCAGACTTTCAGGGAGTGGACGGGTTGGGGACCCTGGCCCCGGGGGAGAGCCGAGGCCTCTGCATCGCCAGAACACCCATTCCAATGGGGAGGCCCTTCTATCCAGCACATCAGCAGGGCCCTGGTGAATGTCGATAGTAGTTCCACATTGGATGGGGTTTCCACGATCCCCCTTTGTCTATAATTGGAAGAAAATTTGGGATAAATGCAAAAATAAAATTAGCTGAAAAGTGGAGACAGTGTATAATGTACAGAATTCATTCCTCAGTGGTACAGGGAGGAGTGGACGTAACCTTAAGAAGTGAGGACATGGAGTGTGGAGTGAGCTGCTGCCCTTGTCTGCTTAGAAGGCTCCAGAATGGAGATGCACTTGCTGGATGGGGCTGTGGTGCCCAGCAGGGTTACGGACTCCCAGATGTCCACTTCTGTGTCCTGTGCCCGTGGAGAACGAGGTTCTGTGCACTGGCCTCATGTTCTGAGGGGGGCTAAGCTGTAGCCCCCAGGCCCTCAGCCCAGAAGACCCCAGTCCTCAGGTTCTGAGTTTCACTCTATGCAGAGGAGAACTGGAGGCTGCAGGGCTGCTGCCTCCCCTCTGCAGCAGGAGAGAACCAGGTCTACACACCCAGCAGGACCTCCGTGCACCCCTGATGGTAAGGAGGGGTGGACAGGGTTCCCCACTGACTGTCCTTCCAGACTAGGAGCGACGCTGCTCCTCCTGTCGCTGGCTTAGTCTCTGTGAGTCAGTGGTGCGGGGAGGGTGATGGCTGCTGCCCTCAGACCGCCCACCCAGTATACTCTGGGTGCCGAGCCTGCGGTCTGCAGGGCCATCCCTGCGGCGGACGCTGTGATGTGGGGCTGCCTGTTCCGGGCCTCTCTGGCCTGTCTCTGACGTCTCGGTGTGTCCTGTATGGTCCGGAGTCGAGTGGCACCAGCCCTGCGTTGGCCCATCCTCTTGAGGCAGGAGCAGGGTGGGCAGGCCTGGCTCGCAGAGGTGTGCTTTGGGACAGTGAGAAAACTGGAGCACCACTAGTCCCTTCAAATGCCTTCAGAGCATTCAGGGACATAGAGGACATTGCTGAGGTGTGAAGCCATGCTCACCCTCCTTTTCCAAGTGGTTCCTCCCCCTTAACACGAACTTCACCCACTAAAAACCCACTGCCATCGAGCTGATTCCTAGAGAACAGTAGAACTGCCCCGCAGGATTCCAAAGCTATAATCTTTACCAGAGCAGACTGCCTTATCTTTCTCCTGTGGAGCAGCTGGTGGGTTCAGACTGCTGCCAATCTTTGGTTCTTTCACCACTGCCCCACCAGAGCTCCTGAACATCAACTTGCCTCCCCTAAGGATCAGAGCTAACCTTTCCTGTTTCTGTTGTCAATTTGAACCCACTGAGAGAGTTCTTGAATTGGTTACTTTTTTATGAGTGATCTTGTTGCTTTAGGTCGTAGGAAAGACTGGATAGGAGTAACCACCGCCTAGACTATTTTAGCCCATTTTAGCCCTGGCTTTATTCCTGACCCTACAAACCAGTGCAAGATTTGCATCCCTCCCTGACATGTCTGCCCCACCCCTGGCCGTTTTCTGGGTGCCCCTAGTGAGATTGGCACTTGTAACTCACTGTACAATGGTGACCGAGCTCAAGTGGACAAAGTGTATCTGAGCTCACATAACCCACTGCCCATGTGTGGTAATTAGGCTCGAGTGGACAAAGCACGTCTGAGTTCATATAACTCGCTATACATGTGTGGTGCCTGGGCTCAAGTGGATGAGGCATGTCTGAGCGCATATAACCCATTGTACATGTGTGGTGATTAGGCTCAAGTGGACAAAGCATGTCTGAGTTCATATAAGTCACTATACATGTGTGGTGCCTGGGCTCAAGTGGATGAGGCATGTCTGAGCTCACATAACCATTGTACATGTGTGGTGATTAGGCTCTCGTGGACAAAGCGTCTCTGAATTCATGTAACCTGCTGTACATGTGCGGTGCCTGGCTTGAGTGGACAAGGCATGTCTGAGCTCACACGTAACCCATTGTACACGCATGGTCGAACTCACTGAAGTCTAGAGCTTGGGGTCGTCACGGCCCCCAGGCTTCTGAGGGCTCAGCTGCCCAGACCTGTCAACCTTGGGGTGAGCGCTCACTGTAGCCCTTGGCACCACAGCATATCTAGCCCACACTGTCCACTTGTTGGGACCCATCGTGGAGCCCATGTCCTCCTCTTTCTAGCCAGAGCCATGGTCCTCTGGAAGCTGACCCATGGAAGGTAGTTCATCTCTGAGTCTTTTTAGCGTAAAATGTTTGCTATTCTTCCTAACTTGTGACTGCATTTTAATTAAAGTTGAGATTATAGATTGGCAGCGGCCTGTTCAATGATTCCTTAGCTTTAAGGTTATTCACACAACCCACAGCTGTTTACCATCTCCTTCCACGTGCCAGGCACTGAGCACATGAGATGAGAACCACAGACGTGTCTAGTGGGGAGACAGAGTCCTAACCAACTAGGACTTGAGATCTCTGATTTGCGTCAGGTAGCTTTGACGTTGGCCCAGAGATTTGAGCCTACATAGCTGAGACTGATGGTCCCGCTTTTGACTTAAAAGCATGCACACTTAGGGGTTGATTCCCTGGACTCAGATGGTCAGATGCTGCGGCCACGGAGTGAGGCAGCTCTGCCGTGATGACGTGGTGTCTATCGTCAGGCTGTGTCTACTCTGCGTGCACAGATTTAACTGACTTTAACGGTTGCCAGTGATCTTGTCTGCTGCTGATTTTTCAGTTTAAAATGACTGACTCCTGCCTTCTGTGGTGGTGTCTCTGCTCAGAAATACCGTGGGCTGTCCTGTTGCAGTGGCTGGGTTTCATCCCCTGCACACCCCATCTGGGTAGCCTGTGGCTGCCACTGGCCATGTTTCACCACTCACTCCCAGCACCCTTTCTCCTAGGCCACAGAGGTGACAGACAGCGCATACATGGGCTCCGAGAGCACCTACAGTGAGTGTGAGACCTTCACGGATGAAGACACGAGCACCCTGGTGCACCCTGAGCTGCAGCACGAGGCTGACGCCGATAGTGCGGGTGGCTCAGCCGTGCCCTCTGAGTGCCTGGATGCCATGGAGGAGCCCGACCCTGGCACCCTGCTGCTGCTGCCTGGCAGGTTTGTTCCGTAGCCATGGGGGCATGGGCCATGTGTGGTGCTCATGGGGTGGCAGATTTGGTTCCTGGAGACTCTTAGTACAGGGTCAGGTCAGAGGGTCATTTAGAGGCCCTTTCACGGCCGTGAGGAGCAGTTGGACTAGGCTATGGTACTGGCCCATGCCGCCCACTCGGGGACAGCTCCTGCTGCAACACTGAGGGGCTTCTGGCCCAGGAGAGAGGGGGACCCTGTAGGAGAACGACTTCCACTCATTCTCGTACAGCAGCTGACCGCATTCAGGAACATCTCTGGCAGTGACCTTGTGCTGCATCCATGCCCTCCCAGGACTGGTTGGGCTGCCTGTGCCTGGGAGGGGCCCCAACAGGATGTCCAGGTTGTACCTGTGGGACACAGCAGGGGCTTGGACGTG
The DNA here is from genome assembly GCF_000298275.1 of Orycteropus afer afer. NCBI lineage: Eukaryota > Metazoa > Chordata > Mammalia > Tubulidentata > Orycteropodidae > Orycteropus > Orycteropus afer. Next base: position 372,943 of record NW_006922338.1, read on the forward strand.
TGTTTCATTTTGTTTTGATTGTTTTATTTCGATCACGTTTGGCCTGACTCTCACAGAGTTGTTGCTGTGTTTTAGTTTTACTGGCATATAGCATCCCGCAGACAGGTGACACACGTGTCCTAAGTCTCACCTTACCGGTTTCTCAAACTGAGACTGAGAGTCGGAACCAGCTGCCTGCATGCCATTGTCCCTCCAGGTGTCCTGCTCCCGACGGCCGCAGCCCCTGACCTAGGATCTGGTCAGTGTGGTCATGTGTTGGGGCCCCCCACATTTGGCTTCTTCCACTTAGGCTGTGTCTTTGAGGCTCGTCAGAGTTCTGTGTGCAGTTGTGGGTCCATTGTGCGGATACATTACAGTGTTGTCATTCTCTGACTGTTGGTCAGTAGTTTCTGGTTCACACATAGAACTGCCGTCCACGGGACTGGCTTTGGTGCCTGGTGTGTGCCTGCAGTGGCGTAGGTGGACCCTTGGGGACATGGCTGACAGACAGTTTTCCACGAGGTAGCACCGGTTTGCCTCCCCACCCCCGTTCTCATCAGCAGCGTGTGTTTGTCTTTCCTGCTGGCTTTGACGGCTGAACTCTCGATTTGATTTTGCTGAGGGCTTTTTCCATCTATGACCATAAGAGACTTGTTTGTAATTGTCCCTTCTTATAATGTCGTGGTTGATCTGGCCTCACGAGAATCAAGAGGTGATGCCCCTCTTACGTTCTCTGCGAGAGTTTGTTCAAGATGGTGCTTTCTGCTCGTGACTATCTGGAAGAGTTTTCTAGGGAAGCTGTCTGGGCCTGGAGTCTTTTATTTCTTTTCCCTTTTTCTCTCCCTCTCTCTTAAATAGATGTGAAATTGACATATAGCAAAGTTAACAGTTGAAAGTGAACAATTCAGGAGCATTTAGTATGTTCACAATGTCATGAAATCTCCACCTCTATTTCCAGAACATTTTCATCCCCAAAAAAAGAGCCCCATAGCTTTGTCTACTGCAGAACAGACCAGTCTCATTTCCCCAGATGGAGCCTCACACCTCTGTCTAGTTCCAGAATGTTCTCATCTCCCCAAAAGGGGCCGTGTATCTCTGTCTAGTTTCAAAACACTGTCGTCTCCCCAGATGGAATCCCACACTCATAGCAGTCACCCCCCATCCCCACCTCCTAGCCCTAGGCACCACCTGTCTGTATCTGTCTCTGCACTGGCTCATGTGAACGGGGTCACACAGGATGGCGCAGGTGGCTCTGAGGACCTTTCTCCATGTAGCTGCATCAGTGTCCTGTCACACGTAAGGGAAGCTGCCCTTGGGAATGTGTCCAGGCAGCAGATAGGGGCCTTCTCTGGGCCCCAGAGCTGTGTGCAACTTCTGCAGCTGCACCCGCCTCTCTTCCTGGGATCTGGGCACATTGAGAAAGTTACCACTGTCCCCAAGACAGAGGACAGTCTCACCTAAGTCACAACGGTGGCTGAGAAGCACCCTCTGTTCCTGTGTAAGAGGGGGGACCGCAGACAGCACAGGACCATCAAATCACTAAGAGCAGTGGAGTCATCGTCACGTCTGTGTATGCAGGTAGCAGCAATTTAGCAGAATATACACTGTTGCCCTCTTGCCAGTAGACATTGTGCTATGAGCTGTGCATTGTAGGGGCGGGCTTGTCTCCTAGCTTGCCTGCCACCCAGGGGGCAGCTCCTCTCCAGGCCGCTTTCTTCCCTGCTGGGAGTGGGCACTACCCTCTCTCAGTTCTTGTCTGGATGAATATAAAGAGTTTTCATTGCAGCCTGAGCAGGGCAGCTGTAGAGCTCAACACTGTTTCATTGCCCTGGAAGAGAGAGCCACTGGGTTGATTTAGCCTCTGATGGCTGCAGTGGCCATAGTGACCAGGATGACCTTGGTGGCCAGGTGGCTGGGGTGGGGACAGTGGCTGTGGTGGCCACTCTGGGTCCCTGACCCTGCTGCTCTGCTCTCCAGAGGAATCAGAAAGTAAGCAAGGACGGTGGCTCTCGTTGTCAGGAGGGCATGCTGGAGCCTCTTGGCTTCCTGTGCTCGGGTGTGTCTAAAGAAAGCATAGCATTGAGCTCACACTTGTCAGGGCTATGAGAGCCAGCGGCCCCCACCCAGAGGTGTGGGGTGCATTTGCCCTGAAGGTGCAGCAGCCATCAGCCAGGAGGCCTTCGAGCCCTGAAAGTGTGGCTGATGGCTGTCAGGGTGGGTGGGATGCATGGTACATCCAGACTTCAGAGACTCATGATGGAGAAAAGGAGTGTCAGGCTCAGTACCTGCCTTACCTGGTCCCATTCTTCTTCAACATGGCCCCTGGGACCTCGGGACGCATGTGTAGCTCACAGGTGTTTGTGCAGGAGCACTCTGGCCACCAGCCCCTTCGTTTTGGGGCCCCTCGATCACCCTGGTCTCTTCTGCTTTGCCCTTGCAGACCCCACGCACACAGCCCACCTGTCGTCACAGTGACTGGCGGTGAAGAGTACTTCGAGGACTATGGCGAGGGCGGCGAGGGCGGGTTGTCCCTGGAGGTGCTGTACGATGGGGAGGACAGCTGTGGTGGCCCCACCCTGCTCACCCCCAGGTAACGACCCCTTGATCCCCTTTTTGGTTAGTAAGTAGACAGAGAAAACTTGCTTTATTTGATGGAGTAAATAAGTCATGCTCCAGATCTGTGAACTTTTACTGAGTGGAAGTGGGCTGAGGTACCACTTACCCAGCAGGTCCCCAGCTGTCCTGAGTGTGTGGGTGGGTTCACATTCTGGTCCACAGGGACTCTGAGGAAGGCTTTAGACTCACAGCTGACGCTTTAGAGACAAGCTGCCTGGCAAGTTCTGGTTTGAGCTGAAGGAGAAGACACCCTCACTCAACCTGTGGAGGTGGCTCTCCTACCTGCTCCAGAGGCTGCCTTCCTGGAGGAGTGAAAAGCAGGCCAGGAGGATAGTGTTTCTGTCCCAAACAAGGGACTATAAAGAAAACCTGGGACCTGTGCTTAGCCCGCTGGTGACCTCTGCTGGCTTAACGTGAGACCTTACCTGGCTGGCAGCTTGTGCCCATACCTCTCCCCTTTCTTCCTAGTTCTTTGATTCTCTGTCTCACAATGCCAGTGACTCCGAGAGGCGTCCTTAGCCCAGGTTGTCACCACAGCCGGGAAGGCCAGTGCCAGGAGGGGCCTCCTTGTATGCTATAGGTCAGGGTCTAGGGTCCCACCTGAGCACCCATTGCCCTGTGTTCTCCTGTGAGTTCCCTGGAGTGGAGCTCATCCACAGGGGACACTGGGCACTGACTCAACAGTGTTCCTCCCCACTGCCACCTTCACGCTGATGCTCAGAACTCACCCTCGCACTCCTGTCCCACGTTGTGACCTCTGCCTGTTTGTGTGACATGTCCCTCTCTCTCGTCCAGTGGTTGCAGTGCAAAGTGTCACTCTTGGGCTACCTTTGTGTTTCACTTGTAACCTTTCTTCCGAATTAGCCTCCCAAAGCCGGTAGGTCCTGATGCCCGATGTTGCCTCCTCTAGCCTTCATCATCCGTAGCCATTGGCTTAGTGCCCTGAAGCCCATTTAAACCCCATCATGGCAGCACAGAAAGCTGACATCTGAGTCTTTCCTGAGGGTTGCTGGCAATGCCCCTTGCATGCCAGCTGAGACACTGGAGGTCACAGAGTAGCTGTGAAGGAGTTTCATAGCGTGAGTGAAGACACACCTGCACACACACTTTGGCACCACACCTGTGTGTGTTTGCAAAGCCATCTGTGTGTTCATCACACCCCTTCTTAAAATCAGACTTGGCCTGCTTTCCAGGGGAGCTCTGGGGCTGCACCTGCCTTTCTCAAATACCTGACCAGGAGGGGCCATGCGTGCACCGAGCCTTCTGTTACCTGAGCTGGTACACCTCGCCTGCCAAGGCCAAGGAGTGAGCAGCAGAGGGGGGCTGTGCAGTCTGGGTGCTAGAGCCTCCACAGCGAAGTGTCCTGACACACTCTGGCCAGCCCCTTGCCTGAGACACAGCCTCCATGGGACCCCTAGACCCCTGAAGGCTCTGGCCTCTCCTGAACTGGCTTCTCATCTCTCCAGCTCCGACCCACTTGGCGCCAAACTGCACAGCATTCTCACTGACGAGGCATTTGAGTTTTACTGTAGCCAGTGCCACAAACAGATCAACCGCCTTGAGGACCTCTCTGCCCGCCTGAATGACCTTGAGATGAATAGGTAACCGGCTTGGTGCCTGGCCTGATTCGTCCCCGAGGGTGAGGGGACCCTCGTGGTCCACGCTGGCTGCCTGTGGAGCCCTTGCACAGCTGGGCTGAAGGTGGCTCTGGTGGTCCTTGTGCTGCCTGGCCCTTGCATGCTGTGCCCTGTGCCCTGCCTACTCCGTCGTCCTGTTCCCATGCATGTGGCTGTCTGCTTGCATCCTGAGGGAGGGAGCATTCTGCAGGTTCCAGGCTCTCTGGCCAAGAGACCCCACTGTAACATCGGGCTCAGAGACGATGCTTCCTGTTCCTGAGAGATCTTGTGAGACAGCACAGGGAAGGTCACATATGGTTTGGTCCTTGACGCCTCCAGGAGCACATGTTTAAGTCAAATGCCCCGAGTGCACTTGGTGAAGTTGTCTCAGACTCAGCTGGCTTCAAGAACTCCAGCTTGTTCCAGACTTTGAAACAGAGCCCAGACCCCGTGCATGTCTCTCTGTCTCCTGGTCCCATTTCTGTCAAAGCCAACTCCACCCCCCACCGCCTATGTGTCCAGTGCCAACTACAGTTCCAAGTGGAGGTGGCTCCCAGCTGCCCAGAGGACATCACAGGCTCCAGCTACTCATCCCCGGGGCTGTTGGCAGTGCTGAGTGCACTGTGGGCCTCGCTTGTGGGTCACTTGTTCTGGGCCTGCTTCTGGGGAGGCTGAGGTGATGTTTGTCCTCTGGGTGCCACAGAGACGAGGCCCTGCCCAGCTATGTTCCTGCACATCAGAGGAGAAAGCACCATGGCAGGGTGTGTGGGTGGAGCTGAAGGCCTCAGGCAACCTTGCTGGGCGTCAAACCTGGTAAACACAAGGAGATAGGAAGAGGACCCCACTCAGTGGGTTCAGCATGTTGGATTCCTTTAAGGCTGTTTGCCAGATGAAGAAGCCTATACCAGCCCCCAGCAGCCCCTCAGCCTCAGCCTTGCCAGGTCCATCTCCTGAGCTGTTGCTTATGACAGCCATCCTCCTCTGGTTCCAGTTCCAGGGTGTTTGTTGTCTTCTCTGTCAGATCCCTTCATCCAGCACTCTTAGTGGGAGGATGGCAGAGCACTTGACAGGAGAGTGAATAGAGGGTTGGCAAGTGCTAAGGAAAGATGGAAGACCACTTGAGAGTGAACGGAGGGTCAGGGAGTGCTCAGGGAGGATGGAAGACCACTTGAGAAGAGAGTGAACGGAGGGTCAGCGAGTGCTCAGGGAGGATGGAAGAGCCCAGGACAGGAGAGTGAATGGAGGGTTGGTGGCTGCTCGGGAAGGATAGAAGAGCACTTGACAGGAGAGTGAAGAGGGGGGGTCAGCGAGTGCTCGGGGAGATAGCCAAGCACTTGACAAGAGAGTTCACAAGTCCCAGCAGCATTAATGGGAATGAGTGAGTACCCTGAAGTGGTCCTCCAGGGGTTCTGGGGACTTCAGAGGCCTTCTGGTCTCTTGGGGAGACACTTCCCTGCTGGGTGGAGTTACCCGGCTTAGCTGGTGAGAGGCCGTTGGTCATTCCCATGGGCAGACTTGCCCATGGCTGAGCACCTGCTTGCATACAGATGTTGTCACCTTCATACCTGAACACAAGCATGGAGACATGTACCTCACCTCAGTCCCTAAGACTTCTGTCATAACAGTGCTCTTTTCCCACGTCAAGGGTCTGCTCCAGAATGGCAGGGTTACCTCTGCCTGGCTTTGTGGGGCTGAGCATGGCCTGAGAAGTGGCCACCACTCCCAGGAAGCCCAGCAGGCTCCTGCCAATTGCCACCCCTTCCCCTGAGAAGGACTCTACCCAGTGTGTACAGGTTCCACCAACTCACCACAATCAGAGCATCACCTGGAGCGCTCAGCAGAGAAGGGACAAGTCCTGCCTGGCGTATGCCCAAATTGCCTGAGTAAACACAGTTGGTTATGAGTTGTGGAAAAAGGGTGACTTAGTCCACACTGCATCCAGAAGCTTGAGTATCAGGCAGGTATGGCGTCTACCTGGTGAGCCTTAGCACATGCCAACGGCAGTTGGGTTTCTGGGCACCTGGAGCTTTTGTAGAGCCGGTTTGTATGTGGCCATGAAGAGGACCAGTCACCCAGGAGCTCAGTTGCAAATGGCAGAGCCCAGACCAGACTGCCAGGCCATCCCTGAGGGCCTGTGGTGAAAGGAACGGGGCCAGGTGTCTTCAGGGGATCTCGGGGCATCAGGCTGGAGTCCGTTTCATGTTACAGTCTGTGAGCCACTCGGTTTAGTCAGGAGAGGGGAGCCCCACAGGAATTCAAGCAAGAGTGCGTTCCTGTAAAGAATGACTGACTGCAACGGGACTAGAAGGACAAAGCATCGGCCAGTGGCGTAGCATTGTTAGGTGCGACCCTGTTGGTTCTGACTCATAGTGACCCAGCGTACAACAGACGGAACGCCACCTGTTCTGGGCCGCCCCCCTGGTCGCTGCCGTCCTTGAGCCCATCGTTGGAGCCAGCACGTCAGTCCGTCTTGTTGGGCTCTTTCTCTTTGACCCTCTGCTTTGCCGAGCATAACGTCCTCCTCCATGGACTGGCCTCCTGATAACGCGTCCAAAGTACAAGAGAGGAAGTAAAGGGTAAACAGAAAAAGAGACAGTAAAGAGAGCTCTCAGGGATCCAGAGGCATGTATGTGTTTCGCAGAAGATACTTCTACACAGGTGTTTGTATGTGATGTAAGAATGTCCATGTGTGTAATAGAGCTAATGGGGCAAAACTATGATAACTTTGGGTGCAGCCAACCACCCTAAGGGAGCAAGTTGTTGGGCCCATGGGCTTGGAACCATGGTTATGGGGTGCTAAAGGGGCAGGGAGGCTGCATCTTCTGACCTCCT
>NW_006922338.1:380085-395615 GCF_000298275.1 Orycteropus afer afer
AGTTAGGATAACTTCTTAACCACAGCCAAACACCCTTTCGAGGGGGGAGTGAATCACTGGGCCCGTGGGCTCGAGACCATGGTCACAGGGAGACACCAAGCTCAACTGGCCTAACGTACTACACGAAAGCATTGTTCCACATCCTACTTTGGTGACTGGTGAGTAGGTTCTTAAAAGCTTTCAAGTGGCCATCTAGATGCAAAAATGGGTCTCTCCTTGTCCAGAGCACAGAAGATTGAAGAAAACCAAAGACATCTGGAAATTAGTAATCCAAGGGACTGGTGGACCATGAGAACCTCAGCCTGTAGGACCATGAGACCAGAAGAACTAGATGGTGCCTAGCTACCACTGTCAGCCACTCAGACAGGGATCAGTGCAAGAAATCCTGGGTAGAGTCAGAGAATAATGTGGAACAAAACTCACATTCATGAAAAATACCAGGTTTACTAGTCTGATGGAACCTGGTGAGACCCCCAAGACTGTGGCCTCTAGTTACCATTCAGGCCTGGAATTGAACTCACTCCCCTGGCTTCTAGCTAAACAGTAGACAGGCATGTAAGGGTGAACGTTTACATCAGGTAGATACCCTCCTTAGAACAATCAATCATGGGAAAACAGAAGGGCAGTGTCTGCACAGGGAGATAGCTTGGGGGGGTGGGAGTGCATAGGAGGGAAGGACACAGGGAAGAGGTAACTACAGGGAGGAAGTGGAAAGAGAGCTGTTCCATTGTGGGGAATTGCAGTCAGTGTCACAAAACCAAACGTATGAACTGTTGAATGGGAAACAAATTTGCTCTGTAAACTTGTACATAAATCACAATTAAAAAAAAGAGGAAAAAAAAACGTTCAACAGCAGTTCTGTGAGGAGTGCTGCCAGGCCTGGGGCCACAACAGAGCCAGCCCACCAGGGCTGAGATGAGGAATTCTTCAAGATGCCACAGTACAGCCAGATGGCAGAGCCAGCACCTTGTGGCATGCTGGTGGGTATGCTGCAGGGAAAGCTGTTCACACGGAGGGTCTCACCTGAGGTATCCCCTACGTGACCACCCAGGAGGTGCTGGGGATGCTGCTGACCAGTGGGTGTTGCCAAGGCCTAGGAGCCTTCCTCCCTCTCTCCAGCACCCTCTACTGACAAAATACAGCATCACACAGGAACACTAAGGGGCCCAGATCCACAAAACCAGCAAAGAGGGTGGAGTTGGAGCCGAGAGGCAGTGAACAGGCACCTGTTTCCACAAGCACTTCTCCCCAGAGAGGCCTTTCTGCCTGAGCCTTCAGAGGGTCACAGGTGTGTGCAGGTGAGCAAGCAGGAGCAGGTATGGCCCAGCTGCTGAGCGATGGTCCATGTGCTGGAAAACGAGGCATGTCCTCTCACAGGGTGAAGTGACGGTTGTTAAAATTGGAAAACAGTTTTGGGCCTCAGAAATAAGAACGAAGATGAGCTTGGCCCCTCTGGCCTCCGGAAATGGATGAGGACGAGGTGACTTGACTAGAGTCGCTGCCCTGCAGTGGTAGCAGAAAGGTGTTTCAGACCTGTGGCCAGCCGGGATTTTGGAGAGTGAGATATTCAGAACCTGTGACAAGCCCTCCCATTAGCAACAGGTCCTTGTCCCTTTCCCTGTGGTCGGCCCTCTGGTGGGCAGTTTGGCTTGGCTCTGGGACATGGAACACTTGGGACATGGTGTTGGCCAGGCTCAGACCCAATGCAGTCAGCAGGTCTAGGCGGTGGAAGTGGACTCGGAGCTGCGTTGGGTTGTGGCACCTGGGGAGGTGGGGCCAGGAGATGAGGTGCCGGGAGGCCTCGAGTGAGCCCCCTGCAGCTCCTCCTCTGCATGCCTTGCCGACAGGGTCTTTGTGCCTGGGGCTTGCCTAGGGGAGCAGCTGCATGCACAGTGGTGCTGTTGGGAGGGGCGGCCCCACTCCCCTATCTCTTCAGCCCGAATTTCCTGTTCCCTCCTGTTCCTCACTGCCTGTTCTCTGACACCGTTTTCCTGTTTATTTTGGTTTTTGCACAGCCCGACAAAGCAGCTTTCCAGCAAGAGGGTTGCAAGGTAGGCATGATACTTTATTGGGAAATATTCCCCCAAAATGTGTTATGAATCATAATCTTTTAAGGAGGCTTTTAAAAATACAGTGTTTTCCAAGTATTTAAGAAAACGAAAGTCTCTTCTGGTTTGGGATTTTGAATGATTTGAGGGATCTGGGGCAGAAAATATCTCCCGGGGCTGTGGGTTTGGGTGTGTGACTGGGATGCAGAGTTGAAAGCTTTGCGTGATCCTCACTTCCTGGGTCTTTACTAGGAGGCCTGGGGGAGCTGGTGTCCCCAAGGGTCTGCTGTGAATGAGCTCATTAGGAAAGGTGGCATGGCCTGCAGGCCAAGCCTGTGCTTGGCCTGCTCATGCCTCTCCCCAGCACACTCCAGCAGCCCCTTCTTTGTGAGTGGGAAGGGTGGTTGGTGCTCAGGGTCTAGATGACTTCGATGTAGCCCTTTCCTCATCTTTGAGCTTTAGCTGTCTGTTGGCTTCCTGACGGGACAGCTGACGTTACCCCACCTCTCCCTCCATGGAGGTCATGGCACTTCCCTGTTAGGTCCTTGTAAGACGGGCTCGTGGCTGCTTCCTGATGGGACTGCTGATGTTACCAAACCTCACACCGCAGTCCTGGAAGCTACTTCCCCACCGGTCCAGCCGTCGGACCATGGGCTCCCTTCTCATCCTCCCACTGTTGCTGGTGCAGCACACCTTCCTGCCTGGCAGGTCCTCTCAGAGGCCTTGCTGTTAGGAGATATGGTTACTTTATCTCCCATTGGCTTGAGGTAGGGCTCCAGCTTGGAGATGGCTCTCTGGGATTTATGGAGGCGCTGCTCACCACCTCATTCAGGCTGTGCTGAGAGACAGGCGTCAGGGAGGACTGTGTCCACCCAAGACACTTGGAGTCCATGGTCTGTGGACTTGCCAGACCATCTGGCCTAGTGAAGAGGCCCCCCTTCTCTCTCCTTAGAATGTTTCTGGGGGAAAATTAACATAAGGACTGTCCCAGCTCAGTCGGTGCTGAGAACCTGGAGCTGACCGAGGTCAGGGGAGGACTTGGCGTTCTTCCAGGGCCTCGGTCAGGCTCGAGCTGCCGTCTGCCATGTTCCGGGCAATAGTGGTGAATGCAGTGAACTCCCCTCTGTCCTCTGGGCACACGAGATGGGAAGGTACATTTCCACCACGAGAAGCACCTGCCCAAGGTGCTGACCACTGAGAAGTGGAAAAGGAAAAGCCCTATAGAGAGCTTTGTCTGGAGTTCGTGGTGAGGGGAGCCCTAGAGAGTTCCCACCAGGACCACAGAATTGGGGTTCCCTCCACTACCTCCTGGTCTGGGGCAGCAGCCAGCATGCCATACAGAGATGGGCATCTGCAGGCTGGGCCATGGAACAGCTGTCGTGGCACACAGGCAGGCACGTTGGTGGTTGGTGCTTCAGGGCACAGATATGACCAGGCCTGAGTGGGTGTGACAATGTGGGAGCAGAGTCATGGGCCAGAGTTCCTGGTCCTGCCCTGGGCTGGGGCAGGGTTATGTGACGACTGTGGTCTGAGAGACTGTGCTGTGTTTTTACTGCCACAGAGTGCAAAGTACCTCGTTCCTTGAGCTGGCCTGGGACAAGGTCAGGGTTTTATCAAGGTCCAAAGAGCACTGGAGAGACTCTGGGTAAAGGTGTCCCTGGCAGGGGAGAGACGCTTGCAGAGAGGCCATGTTTGTGCACATCTGTCTGTCTCTCTACGTGCTTTGCTCCTATCTCTCTCCCTTCTGTGCACTGGGCTCCTGCTTCTGGTCCTAGGCACCTGCACCAGTCGGGGGTCCTGACTATGGAGGCTCTGGAGGACTCACCTCATGATCCCATGGAGGGCACTGAGGAGGCCATCGCTGACAAGGTGCAGCCCTGGGCAAGCAGGCATGTGGGTGGGTGGGTGGGGAGGGGAGGACCCTCATCTCACCCCCTGGTATACCTCTTCTTCACCTCCTGCTGGTTCCCCTCACCTCTTCCTGGACCCCTCACCTCCTTCGGGACCCCCTCAACTCCTGGTATATCCCTTCTTCACCTCTTCCTGGACCCCCTCACTTCCTCCTGGAGCCCCTCAATTCCTGGTATATCCCTTGCTCACCTCCTCCTGGACCCCTTTACCTCGTGCTGTCCTTACCTCATGGCTTCTCTGCATCCCATACTCTGCAAGCCTTCCTTGGCCCTTGAGTCTGAGCCCTTCTGCTCCCCTTCATTCCTCTACCTGTGTAGGTGTCTGTCTCCTGCTAGAGAGGGAGGAAGAGGCCAGGTCACTGACCCTTACTATCCCTTGCATCTCTAACACCTGGGCCATCCTTTGGCTGCCCACCCCCTCAGGCCCACCCTAGGCCTCAGGGTCCTGGCAACATGTGCACCTGCTCTCAAGGCCACAGAGTGTTTGTGAGGGTGGAGCGCCCCAGGGTGGACTGGGATTGTGTGATTGTATAGAATCTCACTAGACAGTGTCCTGGACCCTGCACCCAATAGGCATGGGCCTTCTGCTGGTCTACCTACTTCTCAAACCGGCATCTCATTCCCAGGTCATCTTCCTGGAGAAGCGGGTATTGGAGCTAGAGAAGGACAGTGTGGCCAATGGGGAGCAGCACAGCCGTCTGCGGCAGGAGAACTTGCAGCTTGTGCACAGGTGAGGGGGCAGGCCACCACTTGTGCACAGGTGAGGGGCAGTCCGACTGCTTGTGCACAGGTGAAGGGAGCAGGCTGACCACTCAGGTAAGTGGGGAGGGGGCAGGCCGACCAATTGTGCACAGGTGAGGGGGCAGGCTGACAGCTCAGGTGAGCATTGGTGGAGAGGCCGACTGCTGGAGTGAGTGGGAGGGGCACTCACCTCACCCCTCTGCCTCTGCAGAGCCAATGCCTTGGAGGAGCAGCTGAAGGAGCAGGAGCTGCGGGCCTGTGAGCTGGTCCTGGAGGAGGCCCGGAAGCAGAGGGAGGTGCTTTGCAGGATGGAGCGGGAGAAGAGCATTGAGATGGAGAACCTGCAGGCCAGGTGGGCGGGCGGGCAGCCTTAGAAATCACCCTTAGATGTGGGGGTCCCCAGGAAGGCACCCCATCTTGGGGTGAAGTGAAGTAGAAAACGTGCAGAAAATTGGAGAACTCTGTGGAAGACCCTGGAAGCTCTGGACCCCAGATGTCAGTCCCTGGCATGCATCAGTGCCTCAGAGACTTGAGAGGGTCAGAAGAAGGGGCTGAGCCCACTTACGTTAGGATGTGTCCTGAGGCTGGAGGCAGAGCAGTGCTACCCTGAGTGGGAAAGCTCTGTGCAGACTCAGGCTGCAGGCATGTGTGGTTGGTCTACAGGGTTACATACAAAGGGTGTGTCTACAAGCCAGGGTGCAAACATCACAACAGCAGGGGACCTAAGTGAGGTGTGGCCTCTCTACGTGCTTTGCTCCTGTCTCTAGGTGTTAGTCCCTAGGTGATGCCCGCTGTGTGAGCCTGGCACATGTGGGCCGGCACACGGGGTCTTCTACGTCACGTCTGAGTCTGCTGAAGTTCCATGCATGTGGGGGGCTGCATGTGTCCACAGGTGTGCCTGTTTCTGTATGTGTGAACAGGTATGTCTGTGTGTGCACGTGTGTGTCTGCATATGGGTGTGTGCAGGTGCATGTGTACAAATTACCTGCATGTGTGAGTGTGTACAGTTGGGTCCATATGTACAAGTGTGCCTATGTGTGTACAAGTGTACCTGTGTGTATACAGGTGTCCCTTGGGGGTGCATGTGTATAGTGTGCCTGTGTATATGAGTGTGTATATCTGTATTTTTACAGGTGTGTCTGTAGAGGTGCATGTATAAAGGTATGCCCGTGTATGTGTACAGGTGTGCTTGTGGGGGCATGTGTGTGCATGTATACAGGCTTGCCTTGTATATGTGTGTATGCGTCTATATAGGTGTGCCTGATGGGAGGAGGACGTACAGCCTTAAATGTCTGTGGAGAAGACTCCAAATGCTTTTCTCCTGCTCCTTTCTCGCCATCTTGCTTGGGAAGAGATGGCGTCTGGTTTTCTCTCTGAGCTCTTGGACATTTTCAGGAATGGAGGCAGGGAGGGCAGGAGGGGCTACAGGAGAGGGCTGAGCCTGGCAAGGCCGGGGTCTCACCATAGCAAATGCACAGGGCAGGGTCTTTTGGTAGTGGCACCGCAGGAGAGAGCTGGGGGGGGGGCTGTCTGTGGGCTGCCACCCCAGACCCCAAACAGCAGCACTGTCTCATGGAGGTGAGGAGGGCACGGAATGGGCAGGTTTGGGGTTCCTGGACAAACCAAGGTGCCAGGCCCAGCTGGCCCATGTGGCCTCCTGAAGCTGCCACAGGCGTAGTTCTTGGTGGCTGAGCCCAGCAGCCTCATGGTGTCAGTGCCCTTGAGTATCCTGCAGCCCGGAGGCAGCATGCGGGGGTCACCCCAGCCCACGAGCTTCTGCAGCCCTAGGGACTCGGCCCTCCCAGCACATGTAGGGCAGCCCCCTTTGGTGCAGCACACACCTGCACCCTGTAGTCCCTCAGGAGGCCAGTCCTAGTTCTCCAGGGGCAGACAGGTCTGGAGGTGCAGCAAGGAGTGGGGCTCTGCTTGCTGCCGAGGGGCTCGTCTGTGCTGACTCCAGTGTATGCGCTGTGACGGCAGAAGACAGCAGGGTCTCGAGAGGTTCTCAGCAAAGAGGTACCCATTGGAGCTGAAGGGGCATGGTGGGACAGCATGAGGGGCTGCAGCCTGGGACTGCCCATTAGGGCCTGGGAGGAGTTATAAGAAACATGGAGCACAGCAGGAGGGTGGGGTGCACTGTTGATGTCACAGAGTAGATAGTGATGTTCACTGCTGCAGTGTCAAGAAAAACCATTATCTGCGGGAACAGGTGGTTCTCATCACCCCGGGGGGGGGGCCCTCTGGTAGCAGGCAGGAGCACCTGTGGTGGTACAGAGCTGGGTAAGGGGTACATGGCCAGTCTCGTGCCACCTCCTTTGACGTCACAAGGGTGACATGTGCCGGGTTGGATGTGAGACTTGGGGCATGTCACCGTGGACCTTGGCCCAGCACACAGGTTTCAGCATGTGTGGATGAGGCTCCTTTTGCAGTGCTCACGTGGCACACAACATGCCCTTCCAACAAACATGGGGAGGCCTCCCCCACAAGCTTGGTGGTGAAAGGAGACAGGAGAGAAAACAGAAACAGGAGCTACCAGTAGGAGACACCGTTGCGGGAACAGAGGCCACCTGAGAGAAAGATGTCGCCTTCTGGTGACATTATACAGGCTTTAAACAATGAAGGAAGATCAAGTGTTGTTATAAAAGGAAACAGCAGCTCAGAGGCAGAATCACAGGCATGCGTGTACCCACTCCAGCAGAACATCAGGAATGAAAAGTGTCTTGACGTTTTAAAGGCAAAACCCAGAAGGACAGAGGAGAGGTCTCAGCCAGCCAGCATTTCTGAGGCCTGTGGGGACCATAGACAACCTGGAGCTGGCAGGCTGAGGAGTGCCGGTGCTTAGCCTGCGGCCACAGGGGACTCCAAAGCTGGAGCATCAACTGCCTATGGGAGTTGGGGTGAAGCCAAGGTCCCACAACAGGGTTCCTGGTCATGCCCCACCTGGGGAGCAGCAGCCCTGGCCACTGCACTGCTGAGGACCGAATCATGTGGGCCACTTGCCCTCCACGGCGAGTGGCAGGGAGCCGGTGAGACCTCCAGTGAGCCATGTATCTGCCAGGCCTCATTAACTGTGCCTGGTGGGCAGGCACCGTGCCCGTACTGCATAGCACCAACTGGTGAGGTGGATAAGGCAGCAACATTAGTAGGATGGTGAGGAAAGGGTTCTTGGGGAGCCACTCCTCAGAGGGATGGCTGGTTCCAGGCTATGCAGGGAGGGCATGGGGCACAAGAAGAAGGGGTGTCAGCAACAGGTTGGGCATGTCAGAGGATAGGGCGGCAGCCGGATGACCTGCATCAGACAGTCTGAGCAGCTGTGGGAGTCGAGTGGTGACTGTGCTGTCGTAAACAAATGATGGGTAGGTCATAAAAGAGGAAGAGTAGGGCATCCGGACAGAGAGACAGAGAGCCCAGATGATAGGTAGGTAGTGTAAAGCAGGGGAGCAGGGGGTCAGGGCTGCCATGGACACACCTCCCTCAGATGCAGATACAGTGTGACAGGAGTCCCCCCACAAACCATCACCTGGTTTGATTACAAAGCAGCAGGCAGACCCCATGAGCATGGCCTGCAAACTGCTGGCCAGGACCCCCCAGGCCTGTCCAGGTCCCAAGAGACAAGGAAGGAAGGTCAAGGGGGCAGGATGTGGTGCAGGTCCCGGGTGGAGGAGAGCATCGTCAGGACCCTGTCACATCTGGAGCTGGATATGGGTCTCACTGGTGACAATAGCCCACATCACTGAATGGCGGGAACAAGAAAGACACTGAGGCTGGGGAGGGGGCGTGGGGGATGGGGCCTACAGCAGTGGGGGAGCTGCAGGGGCTCCTGTCAGCCTAAGAGTGGTGAGGTGGGACCTCGGGAGCCAGCTGTAGCATTTGGGGAGCAGGTGTGTGGTGGGGCAGCACCTCGGGAGCTTCCCTAAAGCAGCGCGGCCCCGGCCCTGTCTGTGTCACAGGCTGCAGCAGCTGGATGAGGAGAATGGGGAGCTGCGGTCCTGTGCACCCTGCCTGAAGGCCAGCATCGAGCGGCTGGAGGAGGTGAGGCTGTGGGGACAGGCACTGAGAGGCCCTCCCAGGTTGGGCAGCACGTTCTGGGCTGGAAAAGTCCTCACTTTGCAGGAGAAGCAGAAACTGCTGGGCGAAATCGAGGACCTGACAGTGCGGCTCAGTGAGGAGCAAGAGGGCCGGCGCAGGATGGGCGACCGTCTGAGCCACGAGCGCCATCAGTTCCAGAGGGACAAGGAATCCACGCAGGAGGTGGCCACCCCGCAATCCCTTGTCCACAGCCTTCGGCTCCACCTCCCTGGGCACTGGGAGGTGGTGAGCAGCACCTCTGCCTCCAGCCAGGGATTCCAGGAGCACCCCAGTTGGGGTGGTTCAAACTGTCCCAGATGTCCCCAGCCCTAGTGGAGGGCCCTGAGTGGTTTCTGTGTCTTTGTAATTTTCTGTTCTGGTACTTTCGCCCTCAAGGAGCTTGCCCACCCATCACCCATGCACCACGTACACCTGTGTGTGAACATGCAGCTGTCTGTATTGTGTACTGCCCACTGGACAGGACCAGGGCTGCACTCTGGGTCCTGAAATGCATTACTCAAATGTGCCACTCTGAGTAGGGGTGTAGTGTGGCTTGGTGGGGACATACATCCCTGCCCACCCAAATGTTGTCCAGAGTGCCCATCCCTGGCACCCAGGCACCCAGGTGCCCAGATAGCCCCACCGTGCCAGTGCTCAGTTCCCTCCCCACTCTTGTATCCAGCCCACCCCCTCACGTGTCCTGCCCTGCCTCCCGTGTGTCCCACCCGGACTGTCCAGCCTCTCACTGGCTTCTCCTGCAGCTGATTGAGGACCTCCGGAAGCAACTGGAGCACCTGCAGCTGTTCAAGCTGGAGGCGGAGCAGCGCCGGGGCCGGAGCAGCAGCATGGGCCTGCAGGAGTACCACAGCCGCACCCGGGAGAGCGAGTTGGAGCAGGAGGTCCGCAGGCTGAAGCAGGTAGGCGAGCAGGACGGCTGAGAGTGGGCAGCAGGCATGTTCCTGGGTCGGTCCCTCCGGCCCTGCAGACACGCCACCCAGAGAGCTCGTGGAGGGTGGCGTGGTCAGGACATTGGGGGGCAAGGGCAGGGCCTGATGCCACCACCACTGCAGGACAACCGGAGCCTCAAGGAGCAGAATGACGAGCTCAACGGGCAGATCATCAATCTGAGCATCCAGGGCGCCAAGAACCTCTTCTCCACATCCTTTTCTGAGTCCCTGGCCGCGGAGATCAGCTCAGTCTCCCGTGATGAGGTAACGCCCGGGACAGTGGGGGCCCTCCCTGCCTGTAACCCAGTGTGTGACACCCACCGTCTCCTGCAGCTCATGGAGGCAATACAGAAGCAGGAGGAGATCAACTTCCGCCTGCAGGACTACATCGACCGCATCATCGTGGCCATCATGGAGACCAACCCGTCCATTCTGGAGGTGAAGTAGGGCAGCCGAGGCCATGCACCACAGCGCACCGGTGCACGCGGCGCACAGAGCCAAGGCCGTGGCCCAGCAGCTCGACACCTGGAGCCAGGCTGGGGGCTGAGGGCTGGGGGCTCAGGAACAAGATTAGCCACGTAGGAGAGGTGCTGGGCCCCGAGCCTGTGCTTCCCTCCCCTCTCACAGAGACCGTGGGCAGTTCCTGGGCTGGGTGAGTGCCCCAGCACCCTCTTAGACCTGCTCGCCCACGCCTGCCCAGCCCTGGGGGCTTTGGTGCATTGGGGAATGGAAATGGGTCCCCATAGGCACCCCGATCTGGTGTCTGCCCATGCTGGACGAGCCCTGGTCCACACTTGGATGCAGTGGTCAGGGAGACCAACTGGGGAGTCACAGGACTCCTCCCTCCTCAGCTTCCTGGGCGTCTCCCTATAGTATAGTCTGTGTCGCCCCTGAATGGCTCAGGGCACTGGGTCAAACCCACAGTTCCCCCAACCCCCTACCAGTGGCTGGACCCCTTGCTGCAATAACCCTCGGGGTTCTGACCGGGGCTCTCTTGGGGGCTGGGGCAGGAGCCTGGCAGTCCCTCTGCTCTGAGACGGAGACGGAATGGTCCTAGCCGTGAGGACCCTCCCTCTGGTTCCAGGGCCTCAGGGCTGTGCTGGTCCCCTGGAGCCCGTGTCCTCTTTGGACTGGACTGTCCATGCTGCCTGGGGAAGTCTGGATCCCTCCTCTTCCACGTGTTGGACTTATAAATAGTTCTGTTCCCTGAGGGTGGGTCTGCAGGAGGGTGGGCAGGAGGCTGGTGTGCTGCCGAAGACCTCCCCCAGCCTGAGCACCAGGCGGGAGCTTGCTAGCCCTCCAGGTGGACGGAGAGCCGCCCCGCAGACTGGCCGCCCTGCCGTGTGTGTGCATGTGTAGGTGTGTGAGAGTGTGAATGTGTGTGTGAGTGTTCCCGTGTCCACCCACCCTCCACACTCAGAGTTAAGACGTTGCCTCGTATTGTACATTTTGGGGAAAGCCTTGGTTGTAAATCAGTGTAAACTTGGAGGAGAGATTTTTCTATCATGTAGAGTAGGTATTTTTTATAGATTGAGGGTTGATCAATTTTTTAATACTTTCGAGAGAGAAAACTATCTGTGTACACATGAAATATATATATGTATAATACACGAATAGTGGGCTCTGCTTTCTGCGCCCGCGACGCGGCCTCCCGTCTTAATCCTGCTGTCACTGAGCGCTGCAGGTGCCCCCCGCCCCCGGCCGAAGCTCCATTCCCTGAGATGTGACTCCCAGGTTGTGCCGTGAGGCCGCGGCGCCGGGACAGGGCAGCCATGACGATTAAAGCTGTTACTGCACACGCGAGGCCGGCTCCTTCCTCTGTGAGCGTGCGCGGGCAGCATGGGAGCGCAGCCATTTCCTGGGCGGGGTCCGGGTCTCCAGCCTGCAGGTTAGGACACGCCTGGGCGCAGTGTGTGACGGGGATCTGCCATGGCTGGGTTTCCACTAGCTCCCTTCACTTGTCCCTGGTGAGGGGGTAGATGGGGATGGTCAGGTGGGAGCGTACAAGGTGTGTCAGAGGATTGCATGTTGTTGGGGGTATAGCCATCCCACGCTCTGAATGGTGGGGTGCCACCATGGAGGGTGGTCGGAAAGGGCATTCCAGGGGACTGCACAAACTCCTCGGTGGAGGGAACAGTGAGGTCAAGGCTCTGAATTGGTGGAGCTCGTGAAGAACGTCCGGGCACAGAGCGTCCTGCAGTTGGGAAGTCAGGGAGGAGGTATCAGGGCCGCGACCTACTCCAAAGGGACAGAGCTCTGGGTGCTGGGTGACAGCCATAGCCCAGAAGAGCTGCAAGCCAGGAGGGTGCCCTTTCTCCAGAGTGGGAGGAGTCAAACCCTGGGGCACACAGGGCAGGATCTCCTCTCCATACAGGACTGCAGGTGGTAGCTCTGACCTGAGGCCTCCAGGCTGAGCTCCAGCAGAACTCAGGGGCACTTGGAAGACACAAACTTTCCCAGACTGACTTCTCGCCCTTCCCCAGGGGACCCCTTCACACTCAGGCCCCAGTCCTCCCACTGACCTCTCCAGGGCTGCTGCCCTCCCATACCCTTATTATCCACTCCCTGTAGTGGGCCTCAGAGGACAAGTGGGGGCCTGAGGTGTGCACAGCTGACCCTGCTCGGTACTAAGGGGCACTGCATGCTGGACCCGATGAGCTCCCCAAGGGAGGCCTGAGAGGAGGGAATGGTTCCCCCAAGGCCTTGCAGCCCAGCCCCACGTCTCCCCTGCTGGCCAAGGAAGAGGCTGTATGTCATCTGTTCACCCATGAGCACCTGCAGGGTCTCACTCCGCCTTGGGGGAGAGGCTGGAAGTGGGGAGGGAGCACACAGCTCCATAGGCCTGAGTGGTCGACCTGCCATCCACTCCTGGCCCAGGACCCTGTTCCTTCAAAGAGAAAGGTCCCTTCTTCAGATGCACTGACCCCAGCCTTGCCGTGCCTTGGGGATCATTCCCACTGTTTAAACTTGAGACCTTCCCAAGGTTAGTGGGCCCCATGGATTGAAGGGCTTGGCTCTATAGGTGTCCCCAGCCCAGGGGGGCACAGTCCCTGTTTGAGACAGGCAAGGAGGGCAGGGAATGCTTGACGAAGGGCTGCCTGGGAGCTTCTGACTGAGGGGGCTCAGGAGACAGGCAGGCAGTGGCTATCGGGTGCCGAGTGTCCCGTGGAGGCTGCAGCTTTGCCCTTGGTTTTTGGTGACCGGGCCTGTGGATGAGCACCTTCAGTCGTGGCAGCCTCCCTCCAGGTTGTCCTAGTCTTGAGCTTGCCCCAAAAGGGTGCCAGTTTGTCACTGGCCCTCTTGAAGCCACCCTCTCTCCACAGGGCCCCCTTTCACCTGCTGGAGGACAGGGGTTCTAGCAAAGAACCTCAGAGTTTGCTTTTTACCTGGTAGGCACCACCCTGCATGCACAGGTGGCTCACAAAGCAGGTGGCTAACCAACAAGCCTGTGTCACCTGTAAGGACAGGGCAGGATCAGATCTCTGGCCCCTTACCACATGGAGCTGCCTACCTCCCATGCATCCCAGAGCCTCGCTCTGTGGGGCAGATGTTGTGACTAGCTGTGTAACAGAGCTCACCCTGTCCACCCCTCTGTCTGGAGTTGGGCCTTCCCTTCCCTTCAGTCCACCTCCCCTTAGTGTCTTTAGTACCCAGGGCAGTTGGTCTTGTGGACAGATTGTGCCTGGGGTATTGCCCTTATAACACACTCAGCCTGGACCAGGGCTTAGCCAGTGATTGGGGATGATCCCGTCACTTGCCTCCCGCTGAATGTTGTTAGGTGCCGTTGAGTCAGTTCTAAGTCATAGTGACCTTGTTACAACAGAAGAAAACACTGCCTGACCCTGCACCATCCACACAGTCGCTGGCAATGGTTGAGCCCAGTGTTGCAGCCACTGTGTCAGTCCATCTTGTTGAGGGGCTTTCTCTTTTGCACTGACCCTCCACTTTACCAAGCATGACGTTCTCCAAAGATTGGTCCCTCCCGTTAACATATTTAATATACCTGAGACACCTTACTTCTAAGGAGCATTCTGGCTGTACTTCTTCCAAGACAGATGTCTTCATCCTTCTGGCCATCCATGGTATATTCAATATTCTTCACACACACCATAATTCAAAGGCATCAGTTCTTCTGTCTTCCTTATTCAGTGTCCAGCTTTCATATGCATGTAAGGCGATTGAAAATACTGTGGTTTGGGTCAGGCACACCTTAGTTCTTAAAGTGACATCTTTATTTTATAAACTTTAGAGAGGTTTTCATTGCAGCAGATTTGCCTAGTGCAATACATGGTTAGATTTCTTGATTGCTGCTTCCATGGGCATTGATTGTGGACCCAAGTGTGTGGACAACTTAAATCTTTTCTGTTTACTGTAACGTTCCTTTTGGGTCCAGTTGTGTGGACTTCTTTTTGTTCATGTGTAATCCATTCTGAAGACTGTAATTGGATCTTCATCAGTAAGTGCTTTAGGTTCTCTTCGCTTTCAGCCAGTGAGGTGACATCTTCATGTCGTGGGTGGTTCATGAGTCTTCCTCTAATCTTAATGCCACCTTCATATCATCCAGCTTCCTGGATTATTTGCTCAACATACAGATCGAATATGGTGAAAGGATACAACCTTGATGCACAGAGTTTTACATCCGTGGGTGATTTTCAACCAGTATCTCCTTGTTCTATTTGAAGGACTGCCTCTTGGTCTACGGACATGTTGCTCACGAGCACGGTGGAGTGTTCTAGTACCCCATTCATCACACTGTTATTCGTGAAGTTGTCACCAGCCAGCATTTCAGAAGTAGGTTGCCGAGCCCTTCTTGGTCTGAAAGCTCCACTGGCCCTGCTGTTTGAATACTGTGCGCAGCCTCCAGCGTCGCAGAAGCATGCAAGCCGCTGCAGTGCAGAGTGACAAGTGGTGGCTGTGTAGCTTTAAGTCGGCATTGTGCCTGATGTTTTAGTAACTCCGAATATGTAAAACGAGGTTGAGTCCACAGACACTGGAAGGGACTTCCACCCCCCACCCAGCTCAGACCTGTGAAATCGCTCTAACCCGCTGCGGAGACCCCCCAGCCAGGCCCCGCGCCCTCGCTGCGCCTCCGCCGGACGGCACAGGGCGGGGGCCTGGAGCAGGGTCCCCGCTGCAGCAGCCTGCTGGGAGTGACTCCTGGGCAGCCAGAGGGCGACAAGGGACAGGCGCGGCGGTGCGTGGAGGCCCTGGGGCAGGTGATGGAGGCAGGTCTCCGAGCCACGGCTCCTTCCGTGCCAGGAGCGCTGTGGAGGTCCTCTCCACGAACCCTCCGAGAGCGTCGGTTAGAGCGACGCCCAGGGAAGTCACATCCCTGGGCGCACTGAGTGACGAGGCTGCGTCTCGGACCCAGGTCGGTGCTATGAGAGGGTGCTTTTGACCAGTGAGCCCTTGAGGGGAAAACAGGAAGAGGAGCTGGGGGCGCGCTCAGGGGGGCTCTGCGAAGAGTTGGAGGATCTGGAGGGGGGTCATGGTAAGCCTGAGAGAGGGGAAGTCTCATGGACATGCAGGCGCCAGGATGGGGTCGCGGACCCTCGGTCGAGCAGTCCCACGGTGACAGAGACCCACAACGCGGGTCTGAAGGTTCACCGGAAGCTTCGTCCCCGCCTCCCTCGCACAACCTTCTGGGAGCTGTAGTCCCGTCCGCGACCTCTCGTTACGCCCGCCCGTGAGACCATGCAAGCTCGGACACAGTTTTGTACGGCAGCTCCGCCCCCCGAGGACTACAACTCCCGGCGTGCCGCGCGCGCAGCCCCGGCTTCCGCCAGGTGCCGCGCGCCCTTGTGGGAGCGGTAGTC
>NW_006922338.1:396177-401354 GCF_000298275.1 Orycteropus afer afer
TGCGTCCCGCTGGCCCGCGAGGTCGCCGCAGCCCCCGGCTGCCCTTGAGCGCCCTTAGTGCTGCGGGCGGAGGTCCGGGGTCCGGACTGTGCTCGGCTTGACTCGGCGGCCGCCCGGAGCGGCGCTCTGCACACACTTCCTGCTCCGGGCCGGGCCCCCTGGCGGACCGGCTCGTCCTCGGGTCGTAAGCGGTGAGCCTGGAGCTGCGGGCAGGCCGGGCGGCCCTGGACAGGTGGCCCCTGCGTGCACTGGGCTTTAGGACCAGACTGCAGGCGTCAGGACCCGGGCAGCTGCTTGAGACCTGGCCTCGGTGCTTGGGGCCCTGTGACTCGGCGCCAGCGGCCTCGTATGGATACGAGGACCTGGGCACAGGAGTGGCACCGTCAGCCTCCCCTAGGGGCCCCTCTTCTGGGGTCTGAAGGGCAGGGGGAGCGTGCCCACGCAAGGTGTGGCGATCGCCCCAGGACCTGCACCACTGTTGTTGGCTGGAGGGAAGAGGTAACCACCATCCCAGGTCTGTGACTTAACGGTGTAAGGAGGCCTGAGAACAGTAGTGTTTCCCATGTCTGCAGAGAGAGGCCTCGTGGGAGCCGGGGGTCCACCTGCTCTGCGCAGCCGTTGGCTGGGTCAGCCTGCCCTCCTGGGCTGGCGGTCCGTGGTAGCCAGCTAGACTGAGGGACCAGTGGCTTTAGGGAGGGCCACATGTCGGGCCTCCTTGGCGGTGGGCTCTGGGAGTGCGAAGTGGCTGGAGGCACCAGGCCATTTTATCCTGCACACGTCGGGTGGCAGCCCCACTGTGAGGGACGGGCAGGTCTCCGCCACTGCCCTGAGAAGCCAGCTTCGACCTGGTTCATTTTGGTCACAGTCATGTTTTCAAGTCAGGCTGGTTCCCTGGGCAAGTACCCTCTTAAGCCCTTCTCACAGGTGAGGAGGCCGGAGCTGCCAGGCTCCACGGCTAGTGGGAGGACAAGGGAGACGTCTGAGCTTGTCTTCACTTACGGGTCCCCCGCCAGCAAGGCAGCTGGGGAGGAGGAACCGCGCTTCCTGGAGACCCTTGGAAACCCCAGATGTTGCTCAGCAGCCCAAGCTGCTGAGTGGACAACCACAGGGGAAATGGCTGCCACTGGCCTTCGGCTGGGTACCGGTGCTCCACGCCAGGCTGTTTGTCAGCACACCTGGGGCAGTGTCGCAGAGGCAGCATCTTGGTTAGATGGGTACAATCCAGGGAACTGAGTGATCGGATGTGCCCGTGCCTGTCCTGTGCCAGGAGGTCAGGGTGCAGGCAGAGGGACACATTCCTCTTGCCACCGGGCTTCCGACCCACCCCTCGTCCTGGTGTGTTCCTCGGTCCTGCCCAGGCCCCGTGGGAGCGTCTGGGCCCTGTCGC
The DNA here is from genome assembly GCF_000298275.1 of Orycteropus afer afer. Classification (NCBI taxonomy): domain Eukaryota; kingdom Metazoa; phylum Chordata; class Mammalia; order Tubulidentata; family Orycteropodidae; genus Orycteropus; species Orycteropus afer. The sequence continues at coordinate 397,565 of NW_006922338.1, forward strand.
TCTGGTTTAACGTCCACTCAGCATGTTCTTAATGCCAGCACCTCAGTCCAGATCACCACTGGACACATCTCCCCACGGTCCAGCACCCATACCCCCACTTCCCGCGACTCTGTCCTGCCTAGGATCCTGGCTCTGAGGTCATGCCCATGGGGCCCTCCCTGGCTTTTCCTGCAGGCTCTGTGTCTCTTCGGTGTTGCCGTAGCCCTCAGACCTGGTGCTACCCTGTGTGATGGAGCAGTAGGGGCACACTCTGTCTGGCACTGCTTGGCCATGTAGGTGGGCAGGGAGCGACTGTAAGCTGTGGTCCTGCGTCAGGCAGCTCTGGGCTCTTTGGGGCCGACAGAGGCTCTTTCCAGAGGCAGGGGAGTCAGGTGGCCCTCCCAAGCCAGCACTGCCCTGGAAGAGGTGGGGGTGGCAGGGGCTGGGTTGGGCTGCCTTTTGGGCTTGGGGATCCCTCAGCCAAACCCTTATCCCATGTAGGCCAAGGCAGTGGCTGATCGGACACCCCATAGCAAACAGCACTTGGGCTTTGGATAGCTGTGTGGGCTACCGAGATCTGGGCAGCTGTGGGGTGGCCCTTGGGGTGGCATTGTAGGGGCTGGCGTCTCCCGTGTAGAGGGGTATCCCCACACCTGGCTCTGCTGTCAGGCCACTGTTCTGCACTGCGGGCCACGGGGCTCCTGGGAGGGCCAGCAGTGTGGCTGTCCCTCCCAGGAGCACTTTTCTCAGGCGTCGACGCATCTGCTCACATCTGCTTCTGAGGGCCACGTGAGTCCACGTCCTCCCTCTCCTTGCTGTCTACAAGCACAACCCTGTGCCTTCTTCCACGGCCCTGCCACTTCCTAGGGGCCTGCACGGGTTGGGAGTATCTGGAGATCAACGAGTCAATGGTGCCTGTCTGTGGCCACAGTCACTATAGCTCTGAGTGCTAGGTCTTGGCTGCCAGGGAAGGATCTCCTGACCCATCCTTGAGTCTTAAGCGATGGTCCTTTGGAACTAAACTCACTTGGCCTAGTGGGCTCCCTAGCCTGGTACTTGCTCTCATGTGAAGAAGAGGTGGCAGCAGAGAGGCTGAGCTTGTGGGGATGCCCAGAGGCCTCAGACTCCCCGTCTGGTCTCCATGGGGTGAGGTGGAGGTGCTCAGCTCTCCTGATGCCCCCACGACACTTGATGGTGTCACGTACACACTGCATAGCCCAGACACCCAGGATCGTCAGACGTGAGGGCCGAGTGCACTGCCCCTTCCTTGTAAAGGCAGCAGCACTAGTGGACAGCGAGCTCTGAGACAGAGACTGCGCCGAGGGGCGTCCTTCTGTGTGTCCTAGACCCTCTGGTGTGCTCAGTAAGCAGCTGTGCTGGGGCAGCTCCCCGCCACAGGGTCAGCTCCTGAACAGGTCATGTGTCCGGGCAGGGCTGGGGGACTGCCAGGCCAATTTCCTGCATACTCTGACCTGTGCAGATAAGCGGTGGCTAGGTTTGGTGTTTCCAGATCAGAGTCCAGTCCAGAACCTTCTGTGGGGGTGAGGCCAGCTCTGTGCATTCCTGCCAGGCTGAGCAGCCTCACCCACCCACCGTGGCTGTGTTCACCTGGGCTCTACTTGGGCAACTCCTCCAGCACCTGAACCAGCAGGCACTACCTGCTCCTCCCAGCTGGGCGTGAGGTCAGTGTCTGGGGCTACGCGTACCTCCCATTCTTGCCCACGTAATGGCTTGCGTCTCTCTCCCATCATAGGTGGGTCTGGGCCTCCCACCTTGGTCCCACCAGTGGGAGCCTACATCCTCTCTCATGGGGGGAGGGGCACTGGCCTGTGTTCTCCACAGGACACATGGGGCCCTCACTTGGGCAGGAGTTAGGCGGTTTCCTTCAGAGGTGGGCAGGGTCCTAGCTGGGGCTGTGGCAGTATGGGCCTAGTCAGCCATGTGCACCCTCGCTCATAGTCAGTGGGTATGGTTCTGGGACACCATGGTGTCCAGCTCGCCGTCCCCCGTCCCACATCGCAGTGGAGGGGTCAGGCTGGCAGTCAGTGGCGCTGCATTGGGAGACGTGTTGGCAAAGCCTGTAGGGCCCTTTCTCCCCAGGGACCGGGGGTGCTGTATGCCTGGGATGTGTTGCCATGGCCGGCACTCTTGTTAGGGCCTCCTGGTCCCCCAGGGGGAGAGGATGCCACACCCAGTGCTCCCAGGGTAGGAACGGTGCCTGCTGCTGTCCACCTTTAGTTACCACAACGTGCAGCATGTGCGTCACACGAGCTCACGTGTCAGGGTATGCATTCGTGCTCCACCCTCTGGGGACAGCACCACTTGGTCCTGGTGCAGGGCCTGCTTCCGGGGTGATGCTGCACCCCTTGTATCCCTTCCTGCGGTGATTGCAGCTGTGCCATTAGGGGGCCAGGGCTACAGTACCCCAGGACCCTTCCGTGGCCTCTCGGCCCCGCACAGAGATGGCCTGGTAGTCCCACAGCTTCAGGAGCTCCCCAGCAGGCCCTGGTGGCCCAAGACCCTCCAGGAACGTGGAAGCCAGGACTGGAGAGTAGGGGGGACTGTTCGTGGCCCACCTGTCCCAAGTGCCTTTCCAACCACACAGGCTCCGCCCAAGCCCAGTGGGGTCCCTGAGAGCCATGGGCTGGGCGAGCTTGAGGAGCGGCTGGTGCCTGTGCCTCTGTGCTGTGGCAACCCAGTGTGGTTCCGAGGAGGCTGTGCCCTACCCAGCCTGCGTGTCCTCATCTGGCTGTCAGTCCTGCTGGCCTCTGAGCACGCACCTCACTAATTAGCACCCTCTTGGCCTAATTAGGGCTCCTCAGACAGCCCTACCTAAGGTTCACTGCTGCCCAGATCCAGGCCAGCAACCCTAACAAGGACAGGGAGGATCCCTGGTTGAAGGGGCTGTGGGGTGTGGCAGCCTGGGAGGTTGAAGGCCCCTGGGGTACAGGACTGTGAGGACCCAGGGCTGAGCCGGTGGGACAGGCCCCACAGGTAGGGGGCCAGCTTCTAGCAGAGGTGCATCTGGGCTGCTCTCACTCTCCAGCCACCAAGGTTCATAAGAACTAGCAGCCAGAGTGTAAGCCCCTGTGGGAGGGTTTTGCTGGGTCTCTCCAAGCCCAAGGGACACACTGGCAGGTAGTGGAGTCTGAGGGGTACTCATTGAACACCTGATAAGTGGACAAATGAATGAGTGAGTGAATGAATACACAGCAGAGTGGGTGAACAAGTGAATGAATGATGGACCATTGAGGAATGAATGACAGCCTAGAGGGACCCGTGAGTGAATGATTGATGGGTAAGTGAATGAATGATGGACCACTGAGGAATGAATGACAGCATAGAGGGGCCTGTGAATGGATGATTGATGAATGAGTGAATGAATGATGGACCACTGAGGAATGAATGACAGCGTAGAGGGACCTGTGAATGAATGATTGATGAATGAGTGGATGAATGATGGACCACTGAGGAATGAATGACAGCATAGAGGGACCTGCAAATGAATGAATGATGGGTGAGTGAATGAATGATGGACCACTGAGGAATGAATGACAACATAGAGGGACCTGCGAGTGAGTGATTGATGGGTGAGTGGATGAATGATGGACCACTGAGGAATGAATGACAACAGAGGGACCTGCGAGTGAATGATTGATGAATGAGTGAATGAATGATGGACCACTGAGGAATGAATGACAGCATAGAGGGACCTGTGAATGAATGATTGATGAATGAGTGGGTGAATGATGGACCACTGAGGAATGAATGACAGCATAGAGGGACCTGTGAATGAATGATTGATGAATGA